>NC_133104.1:20643070-20901891 GCF_022965805.1 Primulina eburnea | reverse complement strand
TGAGAGAAATGTAAATTTTGATTTATGGAAGTGTTCCTAAATTAAAATTTGGCCAAGTGAATAATGTAATGTAAAATTGTGATTTTCATAAACATTATTATGGACTAAATAAATTAATTCAAGTGTTGAATTAATTAAACACTAGTGGACCTAGTAGAGTCCAAATAATTAAATTAATTCAAGTGTTGAATTAATTAAATAATATTGAGTCTTGTAGAGCTCAATTAAAATAATTATTTAACTAGTGTGACTTGGGTAAATTCAAGTAATGTTTAATTAGTCTCAAATATGTTTGAGATAATTAAATTTAGTCCAAGGTTTTTAATTTGATTAAAAAACCATATTATATAATATGCATGCATGGGAGGTCAAGAGTTGGAGACTACTTTTTGGGATATCAAGGCATGGCATGCAAAAAGGTGTTTTTGCTTTTGCTTTTTGGACATCCAAGACTAGTCTTCCTTCCCCATTCTAGCAATGCACTTGGCCGAAACTTCTTGCATATTCTCTCCATATTTTTTTCCCTTTTGTGTTCTTCAATTTGTTGGAGAAAACACACACTTCTCTTTGAAAAATCCTCATGTTTTTCTAGTGCAAAATATGAGGGGATCTTCCTAGTTAGTGGTGGGCCTAATTTTGAAGGAAAGGAAGGAAAGCTTGTAGATCTTCTTCATTCAAGAGCTAAGGTTTTTAAATCTTAGGAGCCATACAACAACCTCAAGAGGTTGATAGGTACACTTTCTTACACCCTATGAATGTCATTTTGTGTGTTTTTGTATTTGTTGCACAAGGAAATGGGGTGGCCGAAATTCTAAGCAAAAATTTTAGATTTCAAACTTCCGTTGCGCTTGGCCACCGTAACCGGTCCGCTTTCAAGTGGTATCCGAGCTATGGTTACGTTTTTGTGTAGCAAATACAATATATATTATGTTGAGATCGATTTCTAACCGCATGAGTGTGTTTTTGCAACAATCGAGGGCCGTTTTTGGGGAAAAATTCGGGCAGCAAGTTGCTGCCGTGTCGGGCAGCTCGGGCTGCCCGAGGGGCTGCCCGTTTCGGCAGCTAGGGCAGCCGCAGGGGCTGCCCGAACAGCCCCATCATTTTAAATAAAAAAAATTTTTGGTAAGTTGGCCGGAATCCGGCGACGGCGATGACGACTAGGGTCTCCAAAAGTGTTTTGGATTCATAGTGTCATGGGCCTTGAGTTGTTGGGCCATGGATGGCTAACAGTGTTTGTGAATTTTAAATGGGCCGAAATGTTTTTGGTGAAAATGATTTTTGGGCCCTTAAGTTTAAAATTACAAAAGTTGCAATATTTTCTCATGAAATAATAATTTAAGTTGGACTTTGATTATTTATAGTAAATTGTGATTTACAAGAAATTCGGTTATAAATAAATTAATTTGAAAGTAGACAAAGGTGTTTGTATACTTTGTTAATTTAGTTTATAATCGTGGCGTGTAGTAGCCCGAATTCCAAATTGGGTAATTAACGGAGTAATGGTGATTAAGAAGGTTTAAGGTGTAATTTTGGCTATGGTCATGATCGGACGGACCGAAGGGGTTCGGAAGCACCGAAGAGTTCGGACGATCCGAAGCTTTTTCCCTTCTGATTCTTATCAATTTTGAGGCAATAAACGTTTATATATTTCGTCACTTGCATGCCAATGAAACGTGGCTTCCTTTGGCCAAATCTTGGCTGGCGCTCGGGCGTTCGAAACTTACCGCCCTGTGAGCGCGAGCTCGGCGCTCGGGCGGTAAAGATCTACCGCCCGGGCGCGGAAGGTTCTGCCCGCCATGCGACATTCTGGCGCTCGGACGGTCATAAATTACCGCCCGGGCGCCACACCTTCTGCCCGAACATGATGCCATGGAACATTGGCGCTCGGGCGGTCACTTTCTACCGCTCGGGCGCCACTAGTTCTGCCCGAAATTGGTGAAATTTATATTCTTTATCCAATCTGGTCTCGTAGTGGCCCGTTTACAGTTATATCTATTTAATTCACTAATCTCATAGCAAATTACGATAATCAAATCCCCGGGCATTACAGTTGATGAGATTATGAGTTGATTGTGATTGAGTATGATGTTCTTGAGTTGACCGGTACCGAGAATTACGCTGTTATGCCGTCGATTTGTACCGAGATTTATTATTGATTTGCATATATGTTTCTTTGAGTTAGAGATTGATATTGTGTGTCTACACATTGCCATTTCAGATTTGAAGTGACAGATTTGACATTTGATTCGAGATCTTGACAGACAGTGCGACAAGAAAGGTATAATTCATGTGGTCTTGGGATTGCACAACTCGATTCAGATTTGATACGAGTTTCCCTAAATCACATACTAGATTGTTATTACATTGAGTATGTAATGTCTTGTTTATTGATTTATATTCGAGTCTTGAGATAGGAGATATTGGCAGATTGCCAAAACTAGACGTTTCGGTGTATCGACGCATAGGAGCAGATTTGCTATATGTGTAGACCCTCGATACAGAGTTGACCGAAGTCTAGGAATAAGACGTACCGTTGCCCCGAGTGGTTGGGTAGGTGACAGACCGTCTTATTCACACCGGGATCCCTAGATTAGAAATGAGTCGAGTCAAGAGTTAAATATTGAATATAGATTTGTATTCTTCTACATGTTTAGATTTTATTCATGTTACTTGATATATTTTATGCTTTTGTACATGATTATGACATTGCATGCATCCATGTTTTATACTGGGATATGTTTCTCACCGGAGTTATCCGGCTGTTGTCGTGTCTGTATGTGTGCATGGCAACAGGTGGGGCAGGATCTGGGTCTCGAGCTAGATGAGAGATGGATGATAGCGTGGAGATCTCGGGCATTGCAGATTACTAGTGTTTTATTATGAAACTTGTACTACTCGTGGTTGTAGTTGATATTTAAACACTAGTGTATGGTTGTATTAAACAGACTGGTATGTATCTTATGTCGTTTAGTTCATATATAGACTTGTGATGCTTTAATTATACATTTGAAATAATGTTAAAAGCAAATTTTTGACCCACATTTTCGAACAAAGATCCAATTAAATCTCAAAAGAATTGAGTTAGAGCCCGGGTCCCCACAACAGGTGGTATCAGAGCAGTAGGTTCTGTAGACTGAGATAGAATAGAATAAGCGGGGTAGATCGAGTCATCTTCCTTGCTTTTGAGATGCTAGCATGATTATTGCTTTCCCTACTATATGTTGTGTTGTATTATCTGAATTGATTTACAGCATTTCAAGCCTGAATCAGAACCGATTCTCGATCAGAGTCTATGATCAGAGGAGGGCTGAGACAGATGATATTAATTGTGTACTAATCAGTTTGGTAATCAGATTTATGCCGCCTAGACGTATACCACAGCCAGAGCAGGGTAGCACATCAGGTGCACAGATGGATGTCACCGCTACGCCGATGGAGACCTTATTGAAGAGATTTCAGTCCTTCCATCTGCCTACCCTGAAGGGCACAGAGAGTGCAGTAGAGTGCGAGAGCTGGCTTGATGATATCGAGATGTTGTTTGAGTCTTTGGCATATACTGATGAGCGACGTGTGAAACTAATAGGGCATCAGATGCAGGAGGTTGCCAAGAGCTGGTGGTTGACTACGAAGAGAGCCTTGGAGCACCGAGGCATTGACATTACGTGGAAAGTCTTCAAGGATGAGTTCTATCAGCGCTTCTTCCCCGTTTCCTACCGAAAAGTTAAAGGAGCTGAATTTGCGAATCTGAAGCAGGGACAGTGGAACATCGAGGAGTATGTGGCTAAATTTTCTGCATTGCTACGATTTGCACCTCATGTGGCAGGGAACGACGAGGCAGTGGCCGATCAGTTCATCAACGGATCGAATCCCGATGTCTTTACCCTGGTGAACACGGGCCGGCCTAGTACTTTTTCAGAGGCATTGAACCGAGCGAAGGGAGCAGAGGCTGGCTTGATCAGGCAGCGAGGAGCTTCCTACGGTGTTCAGGGGCAGAGACCGCCATAGCCTACTACCGTACAGTTTCCACCACCTCCTCCTCGTTTTGACAGCGGAGCTAGTGGTAGTGGCAAGAAGGAGTTTCTGAAGGCTAAAGGCAAACAGTTTAAGAAATCTGGAAGTAGTTCATCGAGTTCGAGTGGATCTCGACAGAGAGGTCAGGGGTCAGATTATAGTGGCGCATACTGTGGTTCGTGCGGAGGGCGACATACCACGGAGCAGTGTCAAGGAGTTCTGGGACGCTGCAACATCTGTAGGCAACAGGGACACTTCGCTAGAGTTTGTCCCCAGAGAGGTGCACAACGATTCCAGAGCACCGGATCATCAGCACCAGCGCCACAGATGGAGAGACAGGCATCTTCTGTACACTCCTTTCAGACACCCTCTACACAGACCCAGCAGAGACCAGGAGGTAGTCAGACGGTGAGTCAGCCTCCCCGACAGCAGGCACGTGTCTTTGCCCTGACAGAGGAGCAGGCGCAGGAGGCGCCAGATGACGTCATTGCAGGTAGCTGTTTTCTTTGCGGTTATCCTGCATATGTGTTGATAGACACAGGGGCATCTCATACATTCATATCTGAACATTTTGCATTGAGACATTCGTTGCCTGTTGAGTCGATGTCTACGGTAGTGTCTATAGCTTCTCCGTTGGGAAGTGGTTTGATATCTGTGACTACTGTTAGACACTGTATGCTTCAGTTTGAGGGGCATGAGATTGATCTTGATTGTGTAGTATTTGTTTTAGCTGATTTTGATTGTATAGTTGGCATAGACATGTTGACCAAGTACAGGGCCACGGTAGATTGTTTCCACAAAATTGTCAGATTCAGACCTGAAATGACAGAGGAGTGGAAATTCTACGGCAAGGGTTCCAGATCTCGGATTCCCTTAGTATCTGCTCTGACTATGAGTAGACTGCTTCAGAGAGGAGCAGAGGGCTTTCTCGTAAATTCAGTAGATTTACTGAAGTCGAGCCCAGCATTGGCAGATTTGCCAGTGGTTTGCGAGTTTGCAGATGTTTTTCCTGATGAGATTCCACGGTTGCCTCCAGTTCGAGAGTGTTCACAATGAAACTCTATGAATAAGCAATCTTTATTTTAATAATATTTGAAATTATTATTTTGGCAAATCTTTATCTGTATACCCATGCTAGCTGCATAGATAAAGCCCTTGAATATACAAATAGTAGAAAGAATATGAGATGCTCATATGATGAGTATCATGAAACTCATATTTGTAATACTGTATATTCTAAACGGTTCCTAGTCGATTCAGCCGCCACTAAGAAGGATATAGGCCGCTCGAGTTAGAGACTAGTATCTGCGATGTGAGTACCATGTTTCATTGGTAGGGGACATTGTGATGTCCGAACATGCAGATAGGTGCTCCTTGTAGAGTGCACTGAACAACCCTCCATAAAAGGACTTTCCAAGTGGTTCTCACTTATCGAGTGGAAAAGTCCTGGTTTATGGTTGTACAGAATTAGTCCTTATGACCCGGGACAACATTGAGACTCTATGTGCTAGAATTACACTTTGACTTGTTTACCGACTCTCATGGGGTCATCAGGTGGCAAGGTTGGGTGTTCTGTCGAAACACATAGGAGTCGATGCATTGTAGTCGGGGATTCACCGCTTACCTTCGGGTATGGATATCCTATGTGTTATCATGTGTATGTAGATCGAAATCTCTGGCCAGAGTATGGTTGTAATTATGAAAGGTGTTTCATAGATTGCACCATCGATGCAACTACGACATGACACATAGTATCGATTCATTGACAACTCTCGATAAACCAATGGTTGTCGAATCGATCGGGATATATGAGTTGAAGGGACCGTACTGTACGCTAACCATAATTGAATGGTTCTTGCAGGCACTATCATGTGATACCTAGGGAATCACGTAAGCGATGCTGCTAGGCGTTTAACGTGATTGGTTGGGTACTATCAGACTTGAGTTCTGACGTTCTTACTATCAAGGAGTTGATAAGTAAGAATGGAGCAATTGGGGTATGCTCGAATAAGGACATGTTTAGTCCGAATCACATGGAGATGTGAACCCACGGCTAGTTGTATCAATGAACCATTGAGGGCCACACAAGTACTAGCTTTGTAAATCCCGATGAGAAGTAAAAATAGTTCAATGTGTTGAACGGCTTATAAAGGAGTTTATAAGCGTAAGGAAAATTAGAAGTATGACTTCTATAAAGGAGAAAATAGTTCAATGTGTTGAACGACTTATAAATGAGTTTATAAGTGCAAAGAAAAATAGAAGTATGACTTCTAAGAGAGAAACATAAATTTTAATTTATGGAAGTGTTCCTAAGATTAAAATTTGGCCAAGTAAATAATGTAGTTGAAAATTGTGATTTTCATAAACATTATTGTGGACTAAATTAAATTAATTCAAGTGTTGAATTAATTAAACACTAGTGGACCTAGTAGAGTCTAAATAATTAAATTAATTCAAGTGTTGAATTAATTAAATAATATTGAGTCTTGTAGAGCTCAATTAAAATAATTATTTAACTAGTGGGACTTGAATAAATTCAAGTAGTATTTAATTAATCTCAAATGTGTTTGAGATAATTAAAATTTAGTCCATGGTTTTTAATGTGTTAGAAACCATATAATATATGCATGACATGCTAGGGTTTGCATGCTTGGGAGGTGAAGAGACTTTGAATACTTTTTAATAAAATAATGCATGGCATGGGGAACAATTTTTTCCACTTTTCCCACACCCAAGTCTAGACTTCACTCCCTCATTCTTGTATCTCACCTTGGCCGAAATTTCCCTTCCTTTTCTCTCCAATTTTCTCTTCTTTTGTGTTCTTCAATTTGTTGGAGAAAACACAACACTTCTCTTTGAAAAATCCTCAAATATTTCTAGTGCAATATTTGAGGGGATCTACCTAGTTGGTGGTGGGCCTAATTTGAAGGAAAGATTCAAGGATTTGGAGGAGGAGCTTGTAGATTCATCTTCCATTCAAGAGCTTTGTTGTTCAACAACAAAGTTGGAGCCACAAACAACTTTTTAAAGTTGATAGGTATACTTTCTTACACCCTATGAATGTCATTTTGTGTTTTTATTGTATTTGTTGCACAATGTATGGGGTGGCCGAAATTTTGAGCTAAAAATTTTAGATTTCAAACTTCCGTTGCGCTTCCGGCCACCGTAACCGGTCCGCTTTCAGATCTTCTGTCCAAGGGTTACATTAGACCGAGTGTATCTCCTTGGGGTGCTCCGGTGCTTTTTGTCAGAAAGAAAGATGGTTCGATGCGACTGTGTATTGATTATAGGCAGCTGAATAAGGCAACAATGAAGAACAAGTATCCTTTGCCGCGCATCGACGACTTGTTTGATCAGTTACAGGGATCTTCTGTATATTAGAAGATTGATTTGAGATCAGGGTATCATCAGCTCCGAGTTAGAGACGTTGATATTCCGAAGACTGCATTCCGAACCAGGTATGGACATTACGAGTTTGTTGTTATGCCTTTCGGTTTGACGAATGCACCTGCGGTGTTTATGAGTTTGATGAACCGCATTTTTCAGAGATATTTAGATGATTTTGTGATTGTGTTTATTGACGACATTTTGGTGTATTCGAAGAATTTGACTAAGCATGCAGATCATCTGAGGATCGTATTGAAGACTTTAAGAAAAGAGCAGTTGTATGCCAAATTGTCCAAGTGTGAGTTCTTGTTGCGACAGGTTGTCTTCTTTGGGCATATTATATCTGGAGAGGGTATTGCGGTAGATCCGAGTAAAGTTGAGGCTGTTATCAGTTGGCCGAGACCGACTTCTGTGCCTGAGATACGCAGTTTCATGGGTCTAGCCGGGTATTATCGACGTTTTATTCGAGATTTCTCCAGTATAGCGAAGCCTATCACCCAGTTGACACAGAAGAATATGCCATTTGTGTGGTCCGAAGATTGTGAAGCCAGTTTTGTAGAGCTGAAGAAGAGGCTGACTAGTGCGCCTGTCTTGATGATTCCTGCAGGTACAGGTGAGTTCGTTGTATACTGTGACGCATCTCACAGAGGGTTAGGATGTGTTCTTATGCAGCGAGGGCACGTGATAGCATACGCCTCTAGACAGCTGAAGCCGCACGAGACTCGTTACCCGATTCATGATCTTGAATTGGCGGCGATTGTTTTGGCACTCAAGATCTGGCGTCATTATCTGTATGGCGAGAAATTTGAGATCTATTCCGATCATAAGAGCCTGAAGTACCTCTTTTCTCAGTGAGAGTTGAATATGAGGCAGCGACGATGGCTTGATCTGCTGAAAGATTTTGATTGCGAGATCAAATACCATCCTGGAAAGTCGAATGCAGCGGCAGACGCCTTGAGTCGAAAGGTATGTGCTCTTTCCTTGTCGACTATAGGTGTATCGAGTTTAGCAGAAGATTGTTGCTTGTCTGGGTTGACATTTGATATAGAGAGTAGACCGTTGCGACTTGCTGCTATTCAGATTGAGCCAGATCTGATTTTGAGGATCAAAGAAGCACAGAGAACTGATCCGAGCGTGCAGAGATCGATTGATATGGTCAGAGCTGGTCATATATCAGAGTATCAGGTTAGAGATTCTGTTCTGTATGTGAATAACCGCTTAGTAGTGCCAGAGATTTCAGATTTGAGACGACAGATCATGTCAGAGGCACACTGTAGTCGGTTCAGCATTCATCCTAGAGGCAGGAAGATGTACAATGATTTGAAGACACAATTCTGGTGGAAACATATGAAGACAGACATTGGAGAATTTGTGTCTAGATGCCTAAATTGCCAACAGGTGAAGGCAGAAAGAAAGAAGCCCGGAGGTTTACTTCAGAGTTTGTCTGTTCCTGAATGGAAATGGGACCACATTTCCATGGATTTCGTGACGAAGTTACCTCGATCTTCGCGGGGCTTTGACGCGATTTGGGTTGTGATAGACTGACTGACCAAATCAGCGTGCTTTATTCCGTACAGAATGACCTATCGACACGATCAGATGGCAGAGTTATATGTCAGAGAGGTCGTCAGATTGCACGGTGTGCCGAAGTCGATCGTATCAGATCGGGATCCACGATTTACTTCTCACTTTTGGCACAGCTTGCAGCAGGCTTTAGGTACGACTTTACACCTGAGCACTGCTTATCATCCCCAGACAGACGGACAGTCAGAGCGGACTATCCAGACTTTAGAGGACATGCTGAGAGCTGTAGTACTAGACTTTGGTACTAGTTGGCAAGATTCATTGCCGTTGTGTGAGTTTTCATACAACAACAGCTATCAGACTAGCATAGAGATGGCACCGTTCGAAGCTTTATACGGAAAGAAGTGCAGATCTCCGTTGTACTGGGATGATATCTCTGAGGTACCAGAGTTAGGGCCTGATATGATTCGTGAGATGACCGAAAAAGTGAAGATCATTCAAAAACGAATGAAGACAGTACAAGATAGGCAAGCGAAGTACGCCAATATCAGACGCAGACCGTTAGTATTCGAACAGGGAGACAGAGTATTTCTGAAGATTTCACCTTTCAGAGGCGTTGTCAGATTTGGCAAGCGAGGAAAATTGTCTCCTAGATACGTCGGTCCGTACGAGATCCTTGAGAAGATTGGCGATCGAGCTTACAAACTTGCTCTTCCTCCTTCACTGTCCGGTATACATGATGTTTTTCATGTATCGATGTTGCGCAAATATATGCCGGATGATTCTCATGTCATTCAGCCTGATAAAGCCGAGTTAGATCATACTCTGAGCTATATTGAAAGACCGATACAGATTCTTGATCGGAAAGAGAAACAACTTAGAACCAAGACTATCCCGCTTGTGAAGGTTCAGTGGAGTCGTCATGGCATCGAGGAAGCAACTTGGGAGACAGAGTCTGAGATGAGACAGAGGCATCTCGAGCTATTCAGTTGATGTAAGTATTCTGTTAGTTGATTTTACTGCTTTTGTATACACTTGTATAATTCATTGCTTGCGAGTTCGAGGACGAACTCCTGTCTAAGAGGGGGAGAAATGTAAGGCTCGAGAATTATCGGTATTATTGATGTGGGAATTGTAGAGATAAGAATGCATGAATTATGAAATTTGAGCAGCAGGGCCGAAGCCCCACCGCACCCGCGGTACAAGAAGGACCGCACCCGCGGTGCCTTGATAGAGAATTGGTGAAATTGTGCGAACAGTCACCGCACCCGCGGTAATAACATGACCGCACCCGCGGTCATCGAATTTTGGAAAAATCATGGGGCTGCCGAGAGCATAGCGCACCCGCGCTCCCCAGTACACCGCACCCGCGGTCTTGCGTGTAAAGTGAAAAATAAACCACTTGCCCTTTTGCCATGCATATATGATATGTGTCATCTTCCTCTTTTAGTTCAGAACCGGAGAGTCGAGGGAAGGCTTGGAAGAAAGCTTCATGTCCTTTTGATTTTCAACTTGTGCTTTTGAATAATTTTGTGTCCCGATTTTAATTCCGAGGTTAGATTTGTGTTCCTTACATTGACGGCTACAAAGTGACGTAAGTTTTATACATTTTCAGCATGATTCGAAACATATGTGTTGGAGAATTTATGATTTTGTTGAAGATATGTGTTCTTGATAGTATGAGCTTGATATATTCACTACCGAATCGAATTATGGATGTCATATGCTATGGGTTCGATTCTCCAGCATGTATGGATCGAGTATATGCAGATTTCAGAATATATATGGATGTGTTGATGAGATTATGAGTTGATTGTGATTGAGTATGATGTTCTTGAGTTGACCGGTACCGAGAATTACGCTGTTATGCCGTCGATTTGTACCGAGATTTATTATTGATTTCATATATGTTTCTTTGAGTTAGAGATTGATATGGTGTGTCTACACATTGCCATTTCAGATTTGAAGTGACAGGTTTGACATTTGATTCGAGATCTTGACAGACAGTGCGACAAGAAAGGTATAATTCATGTGGTCTTGGGATTGCACAACTCGATTCAGATTTGATACGAGTTTCCCTAAATCACATACTAGATTGTTATTACATTGAGTATGTAATGTCTTGTTTATTGATTTATATTCGAGTCCTGAGATAGGAGATATTGGCAGATTGCCAAAACTAGACGTTTCGGTGTATCGACGCATAGGAGCAGATTTGCTATATGTGTAGACCCTCGATACAGAGTTGACCGAAGTCTAGGAATAAGACGTACCGTTGCCCCGAGTGGTTGGGTAGGTGACAGACCGTCTTATTCACACCGGGATCCCTAGATTAGAAATGAGTCGAGTCAAGAGTTAAATATTGAATACAGATTTGTATTCTTCTACATGTTTAGATTTTATTCATGTTACTTGATATATTTTATGCTTTTGTACATGATTATGACATTGCATGCATCCATGTTTTATACTGGGATATGTTTCTCACCGGAGTTATCCGGCTGTTGTCGTGTCTGTATGTGTGCATGGCAACAGGTGGGGCAGGATCTGGGTCTCGAGCTAGATGAGAGATGGATGATAGCGTGGAGATCTCGGGCATTGCAGATTACTAGTGTTTTATTATGAAACTTGTACTACTCATGGTTGTAGTTGATATTTAAACACTAGTGTATGGTTGTATTAAACAGACTGGTATGTATCTTATGTCGTTTAGTTCATATATAGACTTGTGATGCTTTAATTATACATTTGAAATAATGTTAAAAGCAAATTTTTGACCCACATTTTCGAACAAAGATCCAATTAAATCCCAAAAGAATTGAGTTAGAGCTCGGGTCCCCACAAGATCAGTATGTCAACTCTGTCAAGTTTAGTCTGAAATGACAATGTGTAGATATATTCTATCAATGTACCACTCAACAAATCTTGTACAATTCAATTATCGGTCTCGGTATAAATTGACGGCATAACGACGTATTTCTTCAATACCGATAATTCAACAACACTAAACTTAATATCAACAACTCCTAATCTCCTCAAAATACAAAGTCTCACACTGAAATATCCCATTCAACTCAATAAAAATGCTGGAAATCGAAACTATAGCATATGACATCCGTTCTTTGATCCGTTTGCGATTCTACAATATCTATTATCTCAAGAACATAATATATAGTTCAATTCATCATTTACCCAACACATAAATATCAAAACATGCTGGAATTAAATGAAACTTACATTACTTTGAAGCTAGTAGCACAAGGATTACAAATCTAAGCTCGGTTTAAAAATCGGTTGATAAAATCTTGCACAACCACCATTTAAAAGCATGAAGGAACTTGTATTGCTCTGGAGCTCTCGGTCAAGTGCTGGAGTGAAAAGGAATGAATTGAAGACACATTATATATACTTTGCATGTCTAAGAACACATGGCTCATCCTTGGGTGTACACGGCTCTCGCGCGGGCGGTCAAAAGTTGCCGCCCGGGCGAGTAATTCTCGACCCTCGCCCATTCCAGCAGCCTCGCTCGGGCGGTCAAAAACATCCGCCCGGGCGAGTGACTCCCGGCCCTCTTCTCCGAGGCACTCTCGCTCGGGCGGTCAAAAATGTCCGCCCGGGCGAGTCACTTTCGCCCAACAGTTTACATATTTAAATTTTAAATCTCAAAATGATCTGGTTGCATTCATATCTACTCAACATCGATAATCTCAAACTAACGTGTTATAAAATCTTGGGCATTACATTTCTCCCCCTCTAAGACATAGGTTCGTCCTCGAACTTGATATAAATCAATTAGAGTATTTAAAACAGCATTACCATCTAAAACCGAATAAATACTCACATCATATAAATAACTCGGGGTGTTTCTGTCTCATATCTGCCTCTGTTTCCCAAGTCGCTTCCTCGATGCCATGACGACTCCACTGAACTTTCACAAGTGGAATAGTCTTTGTTCTGAGTTGCTTATCTTTCCGATCAAGAATCTGTATCGGTTGTTCAACGTAGCTCAAGGTTTGATCAAGCTCAGCTTCGTCAGGACGAATGATATGAGAAACATCAGGCATGTATTTACGCAACATTGATACATGAAAGACGTCATGTATCCCAGATAGAGAAGGAGGAAGAGCCAGTCGATATGCTCGATCGCCAATCTTCTCTAGAATCTCGTAAGGACCGACGTATCTAGGAGACAACTTTTCACGCTTGCCAAATCTGACAACGCCTCTGAAGGGGGAATTTTCAAGAACACTCTATCTCCTTGTTCAAATACCAACGGTCTACGTCTGATATCGGCGTATTTGGCTTGCCTATCTTGTGCTGTCTTCATTCTTTTCTGAATAACTTTCACCTTCTCAGTCATGTCACGAATCATGTCTGGCCCAAGTTCTGGCACTTCTGAAATATCATCCCAGTATAGCGGAGATCTGCACTTCTTGCCATATAAGGCTTCAAACGGTGCCATCTCAATGCTCGTCTGATAGCTGTTATTATAAGAGAATTCACAAAGAGGTAGGGAATCTTGCCAACGAGTACCAAAATCTAGTACTACGGCTCTCAACATATTCTCTAATGTCTGGATAGTCTGCTCTGACTGTCCGTCTGTCTGAGGATGATAAGCAGTACTCAGGTGTAAAGTCGTACCTAAGGCCTGCTGTAAACTGTGCCAGAAGTGTGAAGTAAATCGTGGATCACGATCTGATACGATAGACTTCGGCACTCCATGCAATCTGATTACCTCTCGAACATATATCTCCGCCATCTGATCATGTCGATACGTCATTCTGTACGGAATGAAACAAGCTGATTTGGTTAGTCTGTCGATAACGACCAAAATCGCATCACAGCCTCGGGAAGATCGGGGTAACTTCGTCACAAAATCCATGGAAATATGGTCCCATTTCCATTCAGGAATAGACAAACTCTGAAGTAACCCTCCGGGCTTCTTCCTCTCGGCCTTCACCTGTTGGCAGTTCAAGCATTTAGACACATACTCTGCGATGTCTGACTTCATCTGCTTCCACCAGAACTGGGTTTTCAGATCATTGTACATCTTCCTGCCACCAGGATGGATGCTGAACCGACTACACTGTGCTTCGGACATAATCTGATGCTTCAAATCTGAAACATCTGGCACAACAAGACGGTTATTGACGTACAAAATATGCTCACGCACCTGATATTCTGATAAATGTCCTGCTCTGACCATCTGGATCGATCTTTGCACATTCTGATCGGTTCGTTGAGCTTCTTTGATCCTCCGGATCAGGTCTGGCTCAGCTTGAATAGTAGCGAGTCGTAGTGGCTTCTTATCTGTATCAAATTCTAATCCAGAGAAACAGCAATTTTCAACGAGTTTTGTAACACCTATCGTCGATAAGGATAGGGAACAAACCTTTCGACTCAAAGCATCTGCCGCTGCATTCGACTTTCCTGGATAATATTTGATCTCACAATCAAAATCTTTTAACAGATCAAGCCATCTATGCTGTCTCATGTTCAACTCCGACTGAGAGAACAAGTACTTTAGGCTTTTATGGTCCGAATAGATCTCAAATTTCTCGCCATAAAGATAATGACGCCAGATCTTTAGTGCAAATACGATAGCCGCCAATTCAAGATCATGAATAGGGTATCGAGTCTCGTGAGTCTTCAATTGTCTTGAGGCATATGCGACCACATGACCTCGCTGCATAAGAACACATCCCAAACCTCTGTGAGAGGCATCACAATATACAACGAAATCACCCGTACCTGAAGGAATTATCAAGACAGGTGCACTGGTCAGCCTTGTAAGGCTCGAGAATTTTCGGTTGTTATTGATGCTAGACTTGAAGCCGTAAGAATGCATGACATTTAAATGAGAATTTTGAAGGAATGGCCGAAGCCATACCGCACCCGCGGTGTTAGAGATACAGCACCCGCGGTGCATTGAGAAGAAATTGGTGAATTTGTGCGAAGCAACACCGCACCCGCGGTGCTAACAGGACCGCACCCGCGGTGGTAAGAACGCACCCGCGGTCATGCAAGAGCCGCACCCGCGGTCTAAGAATTTCGGAAAATGCAAGATGTGCCGTGAGCACAGCGCACCCGCGCTCCTAAGTCACCGCACCCGCGGTGCTGCATGCAAAAATGCCACCCTTTCTTCTTGAGCTGACACATGGCATGGTATATATATGATTTGTGCTGATTTAGTTCTTCCCCATTTCAGTGAAGGCACCGAGAGCTATTTCCAAAGAAGGTGAGAGGTTTCCTTCATATTAGAATTGAAGTTTTGCAAGATTTAGCCATCCGATTTTAGATCCGACTTCGGTTATGAACTCCTCTCATCAGTTGCTATTCAAGGATGTAAGTTTTGTTACATTTCAACGTAATTCAGATTGTGTATGTTGGAAGAAATTCAGATTTGAGTTAGAATAGGTGTTCTTGATATCTTGAGCTTGGTATATTCGTTATCAGATTGAATTTCGGACATAGTATGCTATTGTTTCGATTTCCAGCATGTATTATGGAGAGATTATGCAGATTTCAGTGTATGTATTGTTATGTTAATGATGTTGGGAGTTAATTTGGAATTAGCATGTTAGTATTGAGTTATCGGTATCACGAGACTACGCCGTTATGCCGTTCAACTGTATCGAAATCAAGTATTGTTTGTATATGAGTTGTTTGAGTTAGTTGTGTTCTATATTGATAGAAGGTATATCTACATTGCCATTTCAGATTTGAAGTGACAGGTTTGACATTTGATTCGAGATCTCGACAGACAGTGCGACAAGAAAGGTATAATTCATGTGGTCTTGGGATTGCACAACTCGATTCAGATTTGATCCGAGTTTCCCTAAATCACATACTAGATTGTTATTACGTTGATTATGTAATGTCTTGTTTATTGATTTATATTCGAATCCTGAGATAGGAGATATTGGCAGATTGGCCAAAACTAGACGTTTCGGTGTATCGTCGCATAGTAGTAGATTTGCTCTATGTGTAGACCCTCGATACAGAGTTGACCGAAGTCTAGGAATAAGACGTACCGTTGCCTCGAGTGGTTGGGTAGGTGACAGACCGTCTTATTCACACCGGGATCCCTAGATTAGAAATGAGTCGAGTCAAGATTTAAATTTTGAATACAGATTTGTATTCTTGTACATGTTTAGATTTACATTCATGTTACTTGATATATGCTATGAATTTGTATATGATATTTACATTGCATGCATCCATGTTTTATACTGGGATATGTTCTCACCGGAGTTATCCGGCTGTTGTCGTGTCTGTATGTGTGCATGGCAACAGGTGGGGCAGGATCTGGGTCACGAGCTAGATGAGAGATTGACGATAGCGTGGAGATCTCGGGCGTCGAAGATTTGTAGAGTTTTCTACTGGACTTGTATCACTTATGTTTGTAGTTGGTATTTGAACACTAGAGTATGGTTGTATTAGACAGACTTGGATGTACATTATGTTGTTTATTTCGTATAAAGACAATGTTATACTTTGACTATACGTTTGAATTAATGTTAAAAGCAAAAATTTTGACCCACATTTTCGAACAAAGATCCAATTAAATCCCAAAAGAATTGAGTTAGAGCCCGGGTCCCCACAACAGGTGGTATCAGAGCTGTAGGTTCTGTAGACTGAGATAGAATAGAATGAGCGGGGTAGATCGAGTCATCTTCCTTGCTTATATCATGCTAGCATGTCATGATTTAATTCTTTCTTTATTATATGTTGTATTGTTATCTGAATTGATTTACAGCATATAAAGCCTGAATCAGAACCGATTCTCGATCAGAGTCTATGATCAGAGGAGGGCTGAGACAGATGATATTGATTGTATACTAATCAGTGTTATAATCAGATTTATGCCGCCTAGACGTATACCACAGCCAGAGCAGGGTAGCACATCAGGTGCACAGATGGATGTCACCGCTACGCCGATGGAGACCTTATTGAAGAGATTTCAGTCTTTCCATCCGCCTACCTTGAAGGGCACATAGAGTGCAGTAGAGTGCGAGGGCTGGCTTGATGATATCGAGATGTTGTTTGAGTCTTTGGCATATGCTGATGAGCGACGTGTGAAGTTGATAGGACATCAGATGCAAGAGGTTGCCAAGAGCTGGTGGTTGACTACGAAGAGAGCCTTGGAGCACCGAGGCATTGACATCACGTGGAAAGTCTTCAAAGATGAGTTCTATCAGCGCTTTTTCCCCGTTTCCTACCGAAAAGATAAAGGAGCTGAATTCGCGAATCTGAAGCAGGGACAGTGGAACATCGAGGAGTATGTTGCTAAATTTTCTGCATTGCTACGATTTGCACCTCATGTGGCCGGGAACGACGAGGCAGTGGCCGATCAGTTTATCAACGGGCTGAACCCCGATGTTTTTACTTTTTCAGAGGCACTGAACCGAGCGAAGGGAGCAGAGGCTGGCCTGATCAGGCAGCGAGGCGCTTCTTACGGTGTTCAGGGGCAGAGACCGCCACAGCCTACCACTCAGTTTCCACCACCTCCTCCTCGCTTCGATAGTGGATCTAGTAGTAGTGGTAAGAAGGAATTTTTGAAAGTTAAGGGCAAGCAATTTAAGAAATCTGGGAGTAGTTCATCGAGTTCGAGTGGATCTCGACAGAGAGGTCAGGGTTCAGATTACAGTGGCGTGTATTGCAGCTCGTGTGGAGGACGACATGCGACGGAGCAGTGTCAAGGAGTTATGGGACGCTGCAACATCTGTAGGCAACAGGGACACTTCGCTAGAGTTTGTCCCCAGAGAGGTGCACCACGATTCCAGAGTGCAGGGTCATCAGCACCAATGACACAGATGGATAGACAGGCATCTTCTGTACACTCCTTTCAGCCATCCTCTACACAGACCCAGCAGAGACTTGGAGGTAGTCAGACGGTGAGTCAGCCTCCCCGACAGCAGGCACGTGTTTTTGCCCTGACAGAGGAGCAGGCGCAGGAGGCGCCAGATGACGTCATTGCAGGTAACTGTTTTCTTTGCGGTTATCCTGCATATGTGTTGATTGACACAGGTGCATCTCATACATTCATCTCTGAACATTTTCATTGAGACATGCATTGCCTGTTGAGTCGATGTCTACGGTAGTGTCTATAGCTTCTCCGTTGGGGAGTGGTTTGATATCTGTGACTACTGTTAGACACTGTATGCTTCAGTTTGAAGGGCATGAGATTGATCTTGATTGTGTAGTACTTGGTTTAGCTGATTTTGATTGTATAGTTGGCATAGACATGTTAACCAGGTACAGGGCCACGGTAGATTGTTTCCACAAAATTGTCAGATTCAGACCCGACATGACAGATGAGTGGAAATTCTACGGCAAGGGTTCCAGATCTCGGATTCCCTTAGTATCTGCTCTGACTATGAGTAGATTGCTTCAGAGAGGAGCAGAGGGCTTTCTCGTATATTCAGTAGATTTACTGAAGTCGAGCCCAGCATTGGCAGATTTGCCAGTGGTTTGCGAGTTTGCAGATGTTTTCCCAGATGAGATTCCGGGGTTGCCTCCAGTTCGAGAGGTTGATTTCAGCATTGATCTTGTGCCAGGCAGTGTTCCTATTTCGAGAGCTCCGTATAGGATGGCACCGATAGAGCTGAAAGAGTTGAAAGCACAGCTGGAAGATCTTCTGTCCAAGGGGTATATCAGACCCAGTGTATCTCCTTGGGGTGCTCCGGTGCTTTTTGTGAGAAAGAAAGATGGGTCGATGCGACTGTGCATTGATTATAGGCAGTTGAATAAGGCTACAGTGAAGAACAAGTATCCTTTGCCTCGCATCGATGATCTGTTTGATCAGTTACAGGGATCTTCGGTATACTCGAAGATTGATTTGAGATCAGGGTATCATCAGCTCCGAGTTAGAGACGTTGATATTCCGAAGACTGCATTCCGAACCAGGTATGGGCATTACGAGTTTATTGTTATGCCTTTCGGTTTGACGAATGCACCAGCGGTGTTTATGAGTTTGATGAACCGCATTTTTCAGAGATATTTAGATGATTTTGTGATTGTATTTATTGATGATATTTTGGTGTATTCGAAGAGTCTGACTGAACATGCAGATCATCTGAGAATTGTATTGAAGACTCTGAGAAATGAGCAGTTGTATGCTAAATTGTCCAAGTGCGAATTCTGGCTGAAACAGGTTGTCTTTTGGGTCACATTATCTCTGGAGATGGTATTGCGGTAGATCCGAGTAAAGTTGAGGCTGTGATCAGTTGGCCGAGACCGACTTCTGTGCCTGAGATA
The DNA here is from genome assembly GCF_022965805.1 of Primulina eburnea. Taxonomy (NCBI): domain Eukaryota; kingdom Viridiplantae; phylum Streptophyta; class Magnoliopsida; order Lamiales; family Gesneriaceae; genus Primulina; species Primulina eburnea. Next base: position 20,882,709 of record NC_133104.1, on the reverse strand, counting down.
CGCAGTTTCATGGGTCTAGCCGGGTATTATCGTCGTTTTATCCGAGATTTCTCCAGTATAGCGAAGCCTATCACTTAGTTGACCCAGAAGAATATGCCATTTGTGTGGTCTCAAGATTGTGAAGCAAGTTTTGTAGAGTTGAAGAAGAGGCTGACTAGTGCGCCTGTCTTGACTATTCCTTCAGGTACAGGTGAGTTCGTTGTATATTGTGATGCATCTCACAGAGGGCTTGGATGTGTTCTTATGCAGCGAGGGCACGTGATAGCGTACGCATCTAGACAGCTGAAGCCGCACGAGACTCGTTACCCGATTCATGATCTTGAATTGGCGGCGATTGTATTTGCACTCAAGATCTGGCGTCATTATCTGTATGGCGAGAAATTTGAGATCTATTCCGATCATAAGAGCTTGAAGTATCTCTTTCTCAGTCAGAGTTGAACATGAGGCAGCGACGATGGCTTGATCTGCTGAAAGATTTTGATTGCGAGATCAAATACCATCCAGGAAAGTCGAATGCAGCGGCAGACGCCCTGAGTCGAAAGGTATGTGCTCTTTCCTTATCGACAATAGGTGTATCGAATTTAGTAGAGGAGTGTTGCTTGTCTGGATTGACATTTGATACAGAGAGTAGACCTGTTGCGACTTGCTGCGATTCAGATTGAGCCAGATCTGATTTTGAGGGTCAAAGAAGCGCAGAGAACTGATCCGAGCGTTCAGAGATCGATTGATATGGTCAGAGCTGGTCGTATCTCAGAATATCAGGTTAGAGATTCTATTCTGTATGTGAATAACCGTCTAGTAGTGCTAGAAGTTTCAGATTTGAGACGACATGTAATGCCCGAGATTTTATATCATGTTAACCTGAATTATGGAGTATGAATTAATATGATTATAGCCGGGCCATTCCGAGAGCAAATTGGACAAAATACATGGAATATTTATTTTTGGGCCGAAGGGTTGGAGCCCGGGCGGAAGTTTTGACCGCACGAGCGCCATTGAGTGAGGGAAGAGGCCCGAGCACCTCGCGCCCGGGCAGTAAGTTATATCCGCCCGAGCGCGAGTGAACAGAATGTCAGGGCCGAGAGTTTCACGCCCGGGCGGAACTTTATGTCCGCCCGAGCGCGAGACGTGCGCTGTGAAAAATAAGCCACTTGGCTTAGGCAGGTGCGAGAATGTGTATATATATATATATACACATGCATTTCATTCCGGGAAAAGCAGGAAAAAGGAAATCCGAAGGGAAATGAGCTTCTTGTGATTCAAGTTGCGATTGTGCGAAATCCGTCCGTCTGATTTTGAATCCGACTTCGGTATTGAGTTCCTAGCAACGTAGGCTACAACTGGACGTAAGTTTTGCTACGTTTTGACATGGTTTGAAATTATGATATTGTCAGAATTGAATAGGATTCAGATATGATGTTCTTGACATGTTAGACATCATAGAATCGAAGTCAGATTAAGAAATAGACTGATTATGGAATTGTTATGATTTTCTGATTATAATCAGTTAATACCGGACAGATTTGGATTATGGATTGATTATAGATTGTATTGGATATGAATTATAGATTTTAACTATTATCTGTTGAATTGGTATTGACGGGGATATTGAAATTGTACCGTTATGCCGTTGATTTTGAATTAAATCCAGATTCATCAGATTGTTATTGAGTTGAATGGTATATTGACATGAGATTATTGATATTGTCATTGCCAGACAGGCTGTGAGTTCAGGACATCGACTGAGCCAGAAACCGACGAAAGAAAGGTATAAGTCAATGTGGTATTGGGAGATCGACTTGAGTCGGATTAGACTTGAGTTTCCCTAAATCACATACTTTACTTTATTGCATTGATATTTGCATTGATTTGACTGATGTACTTGTTCTCTTGACTATAGATAGCAGGTATCAGATGAGTTATCTTGTGACAGAAGTTCCTGATAGTGGTGGAATCGCCACGGGAACATTGCACGATGTCTCGAGATAATGATATTAGCGATAGAGCTACAGTCCATGACGGATAGGTCAGGACACCAGATGTTTGGTTATATCGAGTAATAGGAATTGGAATTCTTCTATTACGGAATTCGATATAGGAACACCGGATATGGTTATATCGAGTAATAGGAACAGAGTTCCTCTATTACGGAATTCGATATAGGAACACCACATTTGGAAACCGGGATCCCTAGACTAGGATTGAGTCTAGTCTGAATTGTAGAATGGTAATTATGTTTCAGATTCGGATACATATTACTGTTACCTGATTACATGCTTTATATTTGTTCATATGATTGCATGTTTCGTTGATTTATACTGGGATTTATTCTCACCGGAGTTATCCGGCTGTTGTCTTGTCTGTATGTGTACTTGACAACAGGTGGGACAGGATCAGGGTCCAAGAGATGAGGAGAGATCGTGATTAGAGTGGAGGCTCCGGACTTGGATTAGAGATAGGGTTGAACACTTGACATTAGTTGTTAAACCTTAGTTTATTTTGAATGCATGCAGTACAGGACTTGTATTGTATTTTATACTGATATGTATATGAGTTCGATGTCACTACGTTCCGCATTTAAAAAAAAAAATTAGACCCTGTTTTAATTGATTAATTAGTCCCATTTATGATTAAGAACTTGATTAGCGTCCGGGTCCCCACAACAGGTAGAATGATTTACCTGTGTTTTCTTTCCTGCTTTTGATTGCTAGCATGATTTACTGCTTCATAATGCATGTTTATCTGTTTATCTGATTTGATTTGAAAACATGTATTATTGAGATTGAATCAGAACCGATTCTGGATCAGCAGTAAGATGATCCGAGGAGGCTTGAAACAGGATTATTGTTGGAATTGCTAACCCTTTTGTTATCAGATATGCCTCCGAGGAGAATGCCAGAACAGGGGAGTACCTCGAATCCGCCCATGGATGTGACACCTACAGCAATGGAGAAATTGCTGAAAAGGTTTCAGTCATTTCATCCACCGACTTTGAAAGGAACGGAGAACTCCGTGGAATGTGAAAGTTGGTTGGACGACATTGAATCACTGTTTGACTCCCTGGAGTATACTGAGGAGAAGAGGGTGAAATTGATAATACACCAGTTGCATGATGTTGCTAAACACTGGTGGATCACGACTAGAAGGGCATTGGAACAGAGAGGTACGGCCATTACCTGGAATATATTCAAATCAGAATTTTATCTACGGTTCTTTCCAGTATCCTATAGGAAGGACAAGGGAGCCGAGTTTGCAAACCTGAAACAAGGCCAGTTGAACATTGAGGACTATGTGGCTAAGTTTTCGACATTGCTCCGATTTGCTCCTCATGTGGCGGGGAGTGATGAGGCTGTTGCAGACCAGTTCATAAATGGTCTAAATCCTGACATTTTTACTCTGGTGAATACTGGGAGGCCCAACAACTTCACCGATGCCCTAAACAGAGCCAAGGGAGCCGAGGCAGGCCTGATGAGGCAGAGAGAGGCTTCGTTTGTGCTTCCAGCACCGGGACCACAACCACCTCCTCGATTTGAAGGTGGCAGCAGCAGTAGTACCGGGAAGAAGGATTTCTTGAAGGCTAGAGGAAAGCAATTCAAGAAATCAGGGACTACCTCGTACAGTTCGAGTGGCTCTAGACAGACCGGTCAGAGCCAGAGCTATGCAGGACCGTACTGTGGTACTTGTGGAGGGAGGCATTCCACAGATCAGTGCCGAGGAGTAGTTGGCAGCTGTCGTATCTGTAGACAGCAGGGACACTTTGCCCGAGTATGTCCCCAGAGGAGTGCCCAGGGATCACAGGCAGCTGAGTCATCGGGATCCGTGGCTCAGGCAGGGAGACGATCTTCTGCCGTTCATTCCTTTCAGCCAGCACCGTCCACTCTGTCACAGCAGAGGCCAGGAGGGGGCCAGATCGTGAGCCAGCCTCCGAGACAGCAGGCCAGAGTTTTTGCTTTGACCGAGGAGCAGGCACAGGATGCACCCGATGATGTAGTTGCAGGTAACTGTTTTATTTCTAGTTATCCTGTTTATGTATTGATTGATACTGGTGCATCGCATACTTTTATTTCTGAGAGGTTTGCATTGAGTCGTGCATTACCAATTGAGTCATTGTCTGCGGTAGTGTCGGTTTCTTCCTCGTTAGGAACAGGTTTGATATCAGTGAAATCTGTGAAACCTTGTATACTGCAGTACGATGGACATACGATTGAGCTAGACTGTATTGTGCTTGGTGTATCTGATTTTGATTGCATTATCGGTATCGATATGTTGGCCAAGTACCGAGCTACAGTCGATTGTTTCCACAAGATTATTCGATTCAGACCTGAGATGGCTGAAGAGTGGAAAGTTTATGGTAAGGGTTCTCGTGCTAGAATTCCTTTGATATCTGCAATGAATATGACACGATTATTGCAGAAAGGAGCAAATGGATTCCTGGTATATTCAGTTGATTTACTGAAATTGAGCCCATCATTAGCGGATTTGCCAGTGGTGTGTGAATTTGCTGATGTCTTTCCAGATGAGATTCCTGGATTGCCTCCGATTCGAGAGATAGACTTCAGCATTGAGTTAATGCCAGGAACAGTCCCGATTTCGAGAGCTCCATACCGGATGGCACCAATCGAATTGAAAGAATTGAAGGAACAGTTGGAGGATTTACTGGCCAAGGGATATATTAGACCGAGTGTATCTCCTTGGGGTGCTCCAGTACTGTTCGTGAGAAAGAAAGATGGGTCGATGAGACTTTGTATCGACTACCGGCAACTGAACAAGGCAACGGTAAAGAATAAATATCCATTGCCTTGTATTGATGATCTGTTTGATCAGTTGCAAGGTTCATCTGTGTATTCCAAGATCGACTTGAGATCTGGATACCATCAACTGAGAGTCAGGGATTCTGATATCTCAAAGACAGCATTCAGAACCATGTATGGACACTATGAATTTATTGTCATGCCATTTGGTTTGACGAATGCACCAGCGGTATTTATGGGATTGATGAACCTCGTATTTCAGAAATCCTTGGATGATTTTGTTATCATATTCATTGATGATATATTGATTTATTCGAAGAATATGATTGAGCATGCTAATCATCTGAGGATGATGTTGAGAATTTTGAGGGCAGAGAAACTGTATGCTAAATTGTCGACATGCGAGTTTTGGCTGAAACAGGTTGTGTTTTTGGGTCACATTATATCGGGAGACGGTATATCAGTTGATCCCAGTAAGGTTGAGGCAGTGATTTCTTGGCCGAGACCTACATCTGTGCCGGAAATCCGCAGTTTTATGGGTTTGGCAGGATATTATCGTCGATTCATTAAAGATTTTTCGAATATTGCCAAGCCTATTACTCACTAACTCAGAAGAATGCTCCGTTTAATTGGTCTGAAGACTGTGAATCCAGTTTTCTTGAGTTGAAAAAGAAACTGACCAGTGCGCCTGTGTTGACGATTCCTTCAGGCACTGGTGGATTTGTCGTTTATTGTGATGCATCTCACCAAGGATTGGGTTGTGTTTTAATGCAGCGAGGGCATGTGATTGCTTATGCCTCAAGACAACTGAAACCCCATGAAACTCGTTACCCAATTCATGATCTTGAATTGGCAGCCATAGTCTTTGCATTGAAAATATGGCGACATTATCTATACGGTGAGAAATTCGAAATCTATTCTGATCATAAAAGCTTGAAATATCTGTTTTCACAATCTGAATTGAATATGAGACAGCGAAGATGGCTGGATTTATTGAAAGACTTCGATTGTGAAATCAAATATTATCCAGGGAAGTCCAATGCAGCAGCAGATGCCCTGAGTCGAAAGGTATGTGCACTATCCTTATCGACGATTGATGTATCGAATTTGATTGAAGACTGCTGTTTGTCTGGGTTAGTATTTGAGACAGATCGTCAGCCTCTGAGATTGTATGCTGTTCGAGCTGAACCAGAGCTACTTTTGAAAATTAAAGAAGCTCAGAAAGTTGATCAGAATGTACAGAATTCGATTGCAATGATCAGAGCTGGACATCGATCGGAATATCAGGTTCGTGATAATGTCTTGTATGTGAATAATCGTATTGTTGTGCCAAATGTTTCAGAATTGAGACAGCGAATACGGTCAGAAGCGCACAACAGTCGTTTTAGCATTCATCCTGGTGGTAGGAAAATGTATAATGATTTAAAGACACAGTGTTGGTGGAAACAAATGAAATCTGATGTGACTAAATTTGTAGCCAAGTGTCTGAATTGCCAACAAGTGAAAGCTGAGAGGAAGAAACCAGGAGGATTGTTACAGAGTTTGTCCATTCCTGAATGGAAATGGGATCACATTTCCATGGATTTTGTGACACAGTTGCCGAGATCCTCCCGAGGTTGTGATGCGATTTGGGTCGTGATAGATCGATTGACCAAATCAGCATGTTTTATTCCATACAAGATGACACATAGATATGATCAGATGGCCGATATCTATGTCCGAGAAGTGATTAGAATGCATGGAGTGCCAAAGTCGATTGTTTCAGACCGTGATCCTCGGTTCACTTCGCACTTCTGGCAGAGTTTGCAGCAAGCTCTGGGTACAAAGCTACATTTAAGTACCGCTTATCATCCACAGACTGATGGACAGTCAGAGCGTACGATTCAGACATTGGAAGATATGCTGAGAGCTGTAGTGCTTGATTTTAGCACTGGATGGCAAGATGCATTGCCACTTTGTGAGTTTTCGTACAACAACAGCTATCAAACGAGTATTGAGATGGCACCATTTGAGGCGTTGTACGGAAAGAAATGCAGATCCCCATTATATTGGGATGATATCTCTGAAGTTCCTGAGACTGGACCGGATATGATCAGAGATATGACCGAGAAAGTTAAATTGATTCAAAAGAAAATGAAGGCAGCTCAAGACCGACAAGCCAAATATGCCAACCTCAGACGGCGACCGTTGGTATTTGAGGTAGGAGACCGAGTATTCCTGAAAATTTCACCTTTCAGAGGAATTGTCAGATTTGGCAAGAAAGGGAAATTATCTCCACGATATGTTGGTCCTTATGAAATTCTAGAAAAGATAGGAGATCGTGCCTATCGACTCGCCTTGCCGCCTTCATTATCTGGAATACATGATGTTTTTCATGTATCGATGCTGCGGAAATATCTCCCTGATGACTCACATGTTATTCAACCAGACGAGACTGAGCTGGATGAGGCATTGACTTATGTCGAGAAACCGATTCGGATTATCGATCGTAAAGAAAAACAGCTCAGAACAAAGACGATTCCACTTGTGAAAGTTCAATGGACGCGTCATGGTGTTGAAGAAGCCACTTGGGAGACTGAATCTGATATGAGACAAGAATTCCCAGCATTGTTTCATTAATGTAAATATTTGCTCAGTTGGATTACATTCCTTCTTATTGATATGATGGATTACCTGTGATTTCGAGGACGAAATCATATCTTAGGGGGGGAGAAATGTAATGCCCGAGATTTTATATCATGTTGACCTGAATTATGGAGTATGAATTAATATGATTATAGCCGGGCCATTCCGAGAGCAAATTGGACAAAATACATGGAATATTTATTTTTGGGCCGAAGGGTTGGCGCCCGGGCGGAAGTTTTGACCGCCCGAGCGCCATTGAGTGAGGGAAGAGGCCCGAGCACCTCGCGCCCGGGCGGTAAGTTATATCCGCCCGAGCGCGAGTGAACAGAATGTCAGGGCCGAGAGTTTCGCGCGCGGGCGGAACTTTATGTCCGCCCGAGCGCGAGACGTGCGCTGTGAAAAATAAGCCACTTGGCTTAGGCAGGTGCGAGATTGTGTATATATATATATACACATGCATTTCATTCCAGGAAAAGCAGGAAAAAGGAAATCCGAAGGGAAATGAGCTTCTTGTGATTCAAGTTGCGATTGTGCGAAATCCGTCCGTCTGATTTTGAATCCGACTTCGGTATTGAGTTCCTAGCAACGTAGGCTACAACTGGACGTAAGTTTTGCTACGTTTTGACATGGTTTGAAATTATGATATTGTCAGAATTGAATAGGATTCAGATATGATGTTCTTGACATGTTAGACATCATAGAATCGAAGTCAGATTAAGAAATAGACTGATTATGGAATTGTTATGATTTTCTGATTATAATCAGTTAATACCGGACAGATTTGGATTATGGATTGATTATAGATTGTATTGGATATGAATTATAGATTGTAACTATTATCTGTTGAATTGGTATTGACGGGGATATTGAAATTGTACCGTTATGCCGTTGATTTTGAATTAAATCCAGATTCATCAGATTGTTATTGAGTTGAATGGTATATTGACATGAGATTATTGATATTGTCATTGCCAGACAGGCTGTGAGTTCAGGACATCGACTGAGCCAGAAACCGACGAAAGAAAGGTATAAGTCAATGTGGTATTGGGAGATCGACTTGAGTCGGATTAGACTTGAGTTTCCCTAAATCACATACTTTACTTTATTGCATTGATATTTGCATTGATTTGACTGATGTACTTGTTCTCTTGACTATAGATAGCAGGTATCAGATGAGTTATCTTGTGACAGAAGTTCCTGATAGTGGTGGAATCGCCACGGGAACATTGCACGATGTCTCAAGATAATGATATTAGCGATAGAGCTACAGTCCATGACGGATAGGTCAGGACACCAGATGTTTGGTTATATCGAGTAATAGGAATTGGAATTCTTCTATTACGGAATTCGATATAGGAACACCGGATATGGTTATATCGAGTAATAGGAACAGAGTTCCTCTATTACGGAATTCGATATAGGAACACCACATTTGGAAACCGGGATCCCTAGACTAGGATTGAGTCTAGTCTGAATTGTAGAATGGTAATTATGTTTCAGATTCGGATACATATTACTGTTACCTGATTACATGCTTTATATTTGTTCATATGATTGCATGTTTCGTTGATTTATACTGGGATTTATTCTCACCGGAGTTATCCGGCTGTTGTCTTGTCTGTATGTGTACTTGACAACAGGTGGGACAGGATCAGGGTCCAAGAGATGAGGAGAGATCGTGATTAGAGTGGAGGCTCCGGACTTGGATTAGAGATAGGGTTGAACACTTGACATTAGTTGTTAAACCTTAGTTTATTTTGAATGCATGCAGTACAGGACTTGTATTGTATTTTATACTGATATGTATATGAGTTCGATGTCACTACGTTCCGCATTTTAAAAAAAAATTTAGACCCTGTTTTAATTGATTAATTAGTCACATTTATGATTAAGAACTTGATTAGCGTCCGGGTCCCCACACGACAGATCATGTTAGAGGCACATTGTAGTCGGTTCAGCATTCATCCTGGAGGCAGGAAGATGTACAATGACTTGAAGACGCAATTCTGGTGGAAACAAATGAAAACCGATATTGCAGAATTTGTGTCTAAGTGCCTGAATTGCCAACAGGTAAAGGCAGAAAGAAAGAAGCCCGGAGGTTTACTTCAGAGTTTGTCTATTCTTGAATGGAAATGGGACCACATTTCCATGGACTTCGTGACGAAGTTACCTCGATCATCACGGGGCTGTGATTCGATTTGGGTCATTATTGATAGACTGACCAAATCAGCTTGCTTTATTCCGTACAGAATGACCTATCGACACGATCAGTTGGCAGAATTGTATATCAGAGAGGTCGTCAGATTACACGGTGTGCCAAAGTCGATCGTATCAGATTGGGATCCACGATTCACTTCTCACTTTTGGCACAGCCTGCAGCAGGCTTTGGGTACGACTTTACACCTGAGCACTGCTTATCATCCCCAGACAGACGGACAGTCAGAGCGGACTATCCAGACTTTAGAGGACATGCTGAGAGCTGTAGTACTAGACTTTGGTACTAGTTGGCAAGATTCATTGCCGTTGTGTGAGTTTTCATACAACAACAGCTATCAGACTAGCATTGAGATGGCACCGTTCGAAGCTTTATACGGAAAGAAGTGCAGATCTCCGTTGTTACTGGGATGATATTTCTGGGGTACCCGAGTTAGGGCTTGATATGATTCGTGAGATGACCGAGAAAGTGAAGATCATTCAGAAGCGGATGAAGACGGCACAGGATAGGCAAGCGAAATACGCCAATATCAGACGCGGACCGTTAGTGTTTGAGCAGGGAGACAGAGTATTTTTGAAGATTTCACCTTTCAGAGGCGTTGTCAGATTTGGCAAGCGAGGAAAATTGCCTCCTAGATACGTGGGTCCGTATGAGATCCTTGAGAAGATTGGCGATCGAGCTTACAGACTTGCTCTTTCTCCTTCATTGTCTGGTATACATGACGTTTTTCATGTATCGATGTTACGCAGATATATGCCAGATAGTTCTCATGTCATTCAGCCTGATGAAGCCGAGTTAGATCAGACTCTGAGCTATGTTGAAAGACCGATACAGATTCTTGATCGGAAAGAGAAACAACTCAGAACCAAGACCATTCCGCTTGTGAAGATTCAATGGAGTCGTCATGGCATCGAGGAAGCAACATGGGAAACAGAGTCTGAGATGAGACAGAGGCATCCCGAGCTATTCAGTTGATGTAAGTATTTTGTTAGTTTGATTTTACTGCTTTTGTATATACTTGCATGATTACTGATGTACGAGTTCGAGGACGAACTCCGATCTAAGAGGGGGAGAAATGTAAGGCTCGAGAATTGTCGGTTGTTATTGATGCTAGACTTGAAGCCGTAAGAATGCATGACATTTAAATGAGAATTTTGAAGGAATGGCCGAAGCCATACCGCACCCGCGGTGTTAGAGATACAGCACCCGTGGTGCATTGAGAAGAAATTGGAGAATTTGTGCGAAGCAACACCGCACCCGCGGTGCTAACAGGACCGCACCCGCGGTGGTAAGAACGCACCCGCGGTCATGCAATAGCTGCACCCGCGGTCTAAGAATTTCGGAAAATGCAAGATGTGCCGTGAGCACAGCGCACCCGCGCTCCTAAGTCACCGCACCCGCGGTGCTGCATGCAAAAATGCCACCCTTTCTTCTTGAGCTGACACATGGCATGGTATATATATGATTTGTGCTGATTTAGTTCTTCCCCATTTCAGTGAAGGCACCGAGAGCTATTTCCAAAGAAAGTGAGAGGTTTCCTTCATATTAGAATTGAAGTTTTGCAAGATTTAGCCATCCGATTTTAGATCCGACTTCGGTTATGAACTCCTCTCATCAGTTGCTATTCAAGGATGTAAGTTTTGTTACATTTCAACGTAATTCAAATTGTGTATGTTGGAAGAAATTCAGATTTGAGTTAGAATAGGTGTTCTTGATATCTTGAGCTTGGTATATTCGTTATCAGATTGAATTTCGGACATAGTATGCTATTGTTTCGATTTCCAGCATGTATTATGGAGAGATTATGCAGATTTCAGTGTATGTATTGTTATGTTAATGATGTTGGGAGTTAATTTGGAATTAGCATGTTAGTATTGAGTTATCGGTATCACGAGACTACGCCGTTATGCCGTTCAACTGTATCGAAATCAAGTATTGTTTGTATATGAGTTGTTTGAGTTAGTTGTGTTCTATATTGATAGAAGGTATATCTACATTGCCATTTCAGATTTGAAGTGACAGGTTTGACATTTGATTCGAGATCTCGACAGACAGTGCGACAAGAAAGGTATAATTCATGTGGTCTTGGGATTGCACAACTCGATTCAGATTTGATCCGAGTTTCCCTAAATCACATACTAGATATTTATTACATTGATTATGTAATGTCTTGTTTATTGATTTATATTCGAGTCCTGAGATAGGAGATATTGGCAGATTTGCCAAAACTAGACGTTTCGGTGTATCGTCGCATAGTAGTAGATTTGCTCTATGTGTAGACCCTCGATACAGAGTTGACCGAAGTCTAGGAATAAGACGTACCGTTGCCTCGAGTGGTTGGGTAGGTGACAGACCGTCTTATTCACACCGGGATCCCTAGATTAGAAATGAGTCGAGTCAAGATTTAAATGTTGAATACAGATTTGTATTCTTCTACATGTTTAGATTTACATTCATGTTACTTGATATATGCTATGAATTTGTTTATGATATTTACATTGCATGCATCCATGTTTTATACTGGGATATGTTCTCACCAGAGTTATCCGGCTGTTGTCGTGTCTGTATGTGTGCATGGCAACAGGTGGGGCAGGATCTGGGTCACGAGCTAGATGAGAGATTGACGATAGCGTGGAGATCTCGGGCGTCGAAGATTTGTAGAGTTTTCTACTGGACTTGTATCACTTATGTTTGTAGTTGGTATTTGAACACTAGAGTATGGTTGTATTAGACAGACTTGGATGTATATTATGTTGTTTATTTCGTATAAAGACAATGTTATACTTTGACTATACGTTTGAATTAATGTTAAAAGCAAAAATTTTGACCCACATTTTCGAACAAAGATCCAATTAAATCCCAAAAGAATTGAGTTAGAGCCCGGGTCCCCACAAGCCTCTTCTTCAATTCTAGAAAGCTAGACTCACACTCCTCAGACCATAGGAATGGCGCATTCTTCTGTGTCAATTGTGTGATTGGCTTGGCAATACGGGAGAAATCTTGGATGAATCGTCTATAGTATCCTGCTAGACCCATGAAACTGCATATTTCTGGCACAGAAGTCGGTCTCGGCCAACTGATCACAGCTTCCACTTTACTCGGATCTACAGAAATACCATCTCCAGATATGATATGTCCCAAAAAGACAACTCGATTCAACCAAAATTCACACTTTGACAATTTGGCATACAGTCTCTCAATTCTCAGTGTCTGCAACACAATTCTGAGATGTTCTGCATGCTCATTCCTGTTCTGAGAATACACCAGAATTTCGTCGATAAAAACAATAACAAAATCATCCAAATACCTCTGAAAGATTTGATTCATCAAGCCCATAAATACCGCCGGAGCATTTGTTAAACCAAAAGACATGACAATAAATTCGTAATGTCCATACCTGGTTCGAAATGCTGTTTTCGGTATGTCTACATCTCGAACTCGAAGCTGATGATATCCGGATCGCAAATCAATCTTAGAATAAACAGAGGATCCCTGCAACTGATCAAATAAATCATCGATCCTAGGCAATGGATATTTATTCTTTATCGTCGCCTTATTCAGTTGCTTGTAATCGATACACAACCGCATCGATCCATCTTTCTTTCGCACGAATAGCACCGGAGCGCCCCAAGGAGATACACTAGGTCTGATATATCCCTTGGCTAGAAGATCTTCCAAATGTGCCTTTAATTCTTTCAACTCTATCGGTGTCATCCTATACGGAGCTCTCGAAATAGGAGTGGTACCTGGAATCAAATCAATACTAAAATCTACCTCTCGCACCGGAGGTAACCCTGGAATCTCCTCTGGAAACACATCGGCAAATTCCCGTACTACTGGCAAATCTGCCAATGTCGGGCTAGATTTTTGTACATCTACAGCATACACAAGGAACCCATCTGCTCCTTTCTGTAACAGCTTATTCATAGACAAAGCCGAAATCAAGGGAATCCGAGATCTGGAACACTTTCCGTAGAATTTCCACTCGTCTGTCATTTCTAGTCTGAATCTAACAATCTTGTGGAAACAATCCACGGTGGCTCTGTACTTTGTTAACATGTCAATTCCAACAATACAATCAAAATCATCTAACCCGAGTACTATGCAATCTAGATCAATTTCATGACCCTCAAACCGTAAGATGCAATGTCTAACCGTGGTCACAGCTATCAAACCACTTCCCAACGGAGAAGTAATAGACACGACATCTAACAAAGACTCAACAGGCAGAGAATGCAATAATGCAAATCGTTCTGATATGAATGTATGTGATGCGCCCGTATCTATCAATATATAAGCAGGATAACCGCAAAGAGAACAGTTACCTGCAATAACATCATCTGGGCATCTTGTGCTTGCTCTTCTGTCAATGCAAACACCTGAGCCTGTTGTCTCTGAGGCTGACTCCCTGTCTGGCCACCTCTGGCTCGAGGCTGGGTCTGAGTAGCTGGTGGCTGAAATGAGTGAACAGATGAAGCTTGCCTCTCCGGCTGAGTCACTGAGGTAGACGACCCTGCAGCCTGAAATCTTGATGCTCCACTTCTCTGAGGACAGACCTTAGCATAATGCCCCGGTTGCTTGCATATGTTACACCTGTCCACTACACCTTGACACTGTTCTGTGGCATGCTTACCTCCACAAGTACTGCAATATCCACTTGCCACCTCTAGACTCTGGCCAAAACCTCTCTGTCTTGACCCGCTGGAGCTCGAAGAACTGCTCCCTGCCCTCTTAAACTGTTTGCCCTTCACTTTCAACTGATCTTTGCGTCCACTACTGCTACCACCACTTTCGAATCGAGGAGGATGTTGTGCTGGAGGTAGTGGTGGTCTCGGACTCGGAGCCACATACGGAACACTCCGTTGTCTCAGCAACCCTGCTTCTGCTCCTTTGGCACGGTTCAATGTTTCAGCGAAATTATTGGGTCTCCCAGTATTAACCAATGTAAAGACATCAGGATTTAAGCCGTTTATAAACTGATCTGCCACGGCCTCATCACTACCTGAAACGTGAGGTGCAAAGCGAAGCAAGGAAGAAAATTTAGCAACGTACTCTTCAATGTTCAATTGCCCTTGCCTCAGGTTTGCGAACTCAACGCCTTTATCTTTACGGTAGGATACAGGAAAGAATCGCTGATAGAACTCCGTCTTGAATGCTTTCCATGTAACCTCGGTGCCACGCTGTTCTAGTGCTTTCCTTATATTCAACCACCAATACTTAGCCACGTCTTGCAGTTGATGGCCAATAAGTTTCACTCGCTTCTCGTCACTATATTCCAGAGACGCGAATAACATCTCGATATCCTCCAACCAACTTTCACATTCAATTGCATTTTCTGTACCCTTTAAGGTCGGTGGTCGGAATGACTGGAATCGCTTTAATAAGGTCTCCATGGGCGTAGCAGTGACATCCATCGTATCACCAGATGTGCTACCCTGTTCTGGTACTGGTGGTCGTCAAGGAACGGCTGCTCTTCTAGGAGGCATGAATCTGCTATACAAACAGTTTAGTATACAATCTATACTAACTGTCTTAGCCCTCCTCTGATCATTTACCTCTGATCCAGAATAGGTTCTGATTCAGTCTTAACCAATACATGCTGCAATCAAATCAGATAACACAACACGTAATAGGGAAAGCCATAAATCATGATATGCTAGCATGATATAAACAAGGAATATGACTCGATCTACCCCGCTCATTCCAATCTACAGAACCTATGGCTTTGATACCACCTGTTGTGGGGACCCGGGCTCTAACTCTTTTCTTTGGGATTAAATGGATCGTTATTATAAAAAGTGGGTCAAATTTTTCGTTTTACAACATTAAATCTAATGTATATAAACAAGCGTACATTCTTTATTTAAATTACAAACATAAGGTACAACATGTCTTGTTCCAACCATTATTAACAACTAGTAAGTAAATACAGTACATGTCAAAAGTACAACTACTAGTTCTTCTGCTAAGCCCGAGATCACCACGCTATGTCCATCTCTCATCCTCTGCGTGACCCAGATCCTGCCCCACCTGTTGTTATGAACACATACAGACATAACAACAGCCGGAAACTCCGGTGAGAACAAATCCCAGTATAAACATGTATACATGCATATAATCAATTAAACATGAAACATACTATCATGAATGACATCATATGCACATACAATGCAATGCGAATCAAACCATGTCTGGACTCGACTCGACTAGAACTCTAGGGATCCCGGTGTGAATAAAACATCAATGGCTGTCACCTACCCTCCCAGTCGGGGTGACTGTACGTCTTATTCCTAGATTTCGGTCAGAACTGTATCAACGGCTGCAATAAGAGTAATGGCTACTCCTAAGCTGAGATACACCGAACATCTAGATAGTTAACAATGACTGTCAACGACTCTCCTATCTTAAATGCAATGAATATCAATCTGTAAACAAAGCATGCTTATATTCATATCTAAATATCACAATGATCATGTATATGTAAATGCAATGCTAAAATCAAAGCATAATCATGTTACAAGATTTGAATATAATTCTATAAACAATTCATAACATGATACCATATATACAATAATTCTAGTATGTGGTTTTGGTTTGGGAACTCAAATCATATCTTATTTGAGTTGTGGCTTCCCAAACAAACATAGCTTATACCTTTCTTGTTGAACAGTCGGTGTCAAAGTCTCGAGATCAGTATGTCAACTCTGTCAAGTTTAGTCTGAAATGACAATGTGTAGATATATTCTATCAATGTACCACTCAACAAATCTTGTACAATTCAATTATCGGTCTCGGTATAAATTGACGGCATAACGACGTATTTCTTCAATACCGATAATTCAACAACACTAAACTCAATATCAACAACTCCTAATCTCCTCAAAATACAAAGTCTCACACTGAAATATCCCATCTCAACTCAATAAACATGCTGGAAATCGAAACTATAGCATATGACATCCGTTCTTTGATCCGTTTGCGATTCTACAATATCTATTATCTAAAGAACATAATATATAGTTCAAATCATCATTTACCCAACACATAAATATCAAAACGTGCTGGAATTAAATGAAACTTACATTACTTTGAAGCTAGTAGCACAAGGATTACAAATCTAAGCTCGGTTTAAAAATCGGTTGATAAAATCTTGCACAACCACCATTTAAAAGCATGAAGGAACTTGTATTGCTCTGGAGCTCTCGGTCAAGTGCTGGAGTGAAAAGGAATGAATTGAAGACACATTATATATACTTTGCATGTCTAAGAACACATGGCTCATCCTTGGGTGTACACGGCTCTCGCTCGGGCGGTCAAAAGTTGCCGCCCGGGCGAGTAATTCTCGACCCTCGCCCATTCCAGCAGCCTCGCTCGGGCGGTCAAAAACATCCGCCCGGGCGAGTGACTCCCGGCCCTCTTCTCCGAGGCACTCTCGCTCGGGCGGTCAAAAATGTCCACCCGGGCGAGTCACTTTCGCCCAACAGTTTACATATTTAAATTTTAAATCTCAAAATGATCTGGTTGCATTCATATCTACTCAACATCGATAATCTCAAACTAACGTGTTATAAAATCTTGGGCATTACAGCATTTGCATCCCGTGCATTTCCCTAGGATTGGACCTAGGCCCGTGATTAGCTCACACGGTCCGTTAGTATTTGGGCGATTGATCATCCTTGTTTTGTTTACTGTTTATAATATAAGCTTGATATGTTATAAATAATGAATATGTGCGTTATTATTATGATAATAACAAAGTTTCATGAATCCGACAAACATACGATCAAACATGGCGAGCTTTTTAAAATAAAATTAATGATGAGACCTTTCACAATTAAAAACCCTCATTTTGAATAAGATTCAAAATTGATATCAAGCCCGAAAAGGGAAATTATAAATTTGTTTATAATTTCCTTGTCTTTCATCGACAATGGGTGCATGATGAACGCTACCCATACTCGGGGCTCGGCTCATATTATTGGGGGAGCTTTGGGTGGCGGAAAACTGTGACATCCATTGACATGGTGATGTGAACTACGTGGAACTCCCATGATTTCGGCTCATATTATTCGGAGAACTCATGGCGACCGTCCATTAAGGTTCAACATCGATGGGTAAGGCTTGACACGTGAAGATGAACGACGTCATATTATTGGGTCCTAATCAAATGTGAGACAAAAGTTTACGTAGAGGGTTGCATTGTGATGCAATTGGAAACTACCTTTTAGGAATTGCGATTGTCTGGTATTATTCAGGATCATAATTCGCTAATTGGACCTTACGTACCTACTGAGGAAAGGAGTTTCCCGTTTTCAGTAGAGGGTAGTGAAAGATGTCAAAACAGTGGAAGCAAATATTTATGAAGTAAAAGTCCAAACTTCATATCTTACTAAATATTTTAAAATAGTCACCAACATTTATCTGTTTTTACTTTTCAGTACAAATTGACAATGTCTTCGATTCGCAATCCGATATCCGTAGTACTCGACAAACACATATTAACTGGACCTAATTACCTCACTTGGCTAAGAAACCTGAAAATCGTCTTGAATTCGGAAAGGGTATCATATACACTGACTGAGTCGCCCCCTGTTGAGGCTCCGACTGACTGCACTTCTGAGGATTTGCAGGCTCACAAGGAATGGTATGACCATGACTTGATAGCCAGGTGTTATATGCTGACTTCTATGAATGATGAGCTGCAGAGGCGTTTTGAGGATGCAAAGAGTGCTGCTGACATTCATTTGCATGTCAAGGAGCTCTTTGGTGAGCAAACACGGCCTCTTAGGCATGCTACCGTCAAGGAGCTGATCACTTTGCGCATGCAAGATAGGACCTCGGTCCATGAGCATGGCCTGAAGTTGATTGGGCTCGTGTACAAGCTCGTTGGCATGGATCTGATCTTGCCTTCGGAGTTGACCACCGACGTGTTGCTGTTGTCATTGCCTAGCTCATTTGATCCTTTTGTGGTGAATTTCAACATGAAAAAGATGGAGCCGACCCTTGAGGAGTTGGTGAATATGCTTGTTACGTTTGAATCAACCATCAAGAAAGAGAAGTTGGTTCTTTATGTGGGTTCTTCATCTGGTACGAAGATTGATCCACATGGGAAGGGAAAGAAGCGTTCTTTCCAACGTCCCAAGAAGAACGTGCCCTTGATGAGGCAATCTTCGAATCCCGTTGTGGCAGCCATACCAGTTAATGCTGACAAGACTACTGATGAATGTCATCACTGCAAGAAGCCTGGACATTGGAGGCGTAACTGCAGAGAATATCTTGCCCAGAAAGGTTCTGGAACTGGTATGTTCTATATTGAAGTAAACATTTCAATTAACTCTACTTCTTGGGTATTGGATACCGGTTGTGGCTCACATCTATGTAAAGAGTTACATGTGATGGGAAGCAGTAGGAGGCTTAGGGAAGGGGAGACCTTCTTGAGGGTGGGCAATGGAGCAAGAGTTGCTGCCAAGGCCATAGGAGATGTTTACTTGCTGTTGAACAATGATTTTTAAGTTAATTTTAAGAGATGTTTTGTTTGTACCGGATTTGATGAAAAACATTGTTTCCATTTCTATGTTGATAAAAATGGATATTCTTGTTTATTTAGCAAAGGTGTTTGCAACATTTACAAGAATGAATGTTTGATTGATATTAGATAACTTGAAAACGATCTCTATAACTTAAAATTGAAAGATATTCCACTAAATGTCCATTTAAAGGCAGACACCATATGAGATATGGATGGGTAAGCCTCCCAAATATTCTTGTCTTAGAATATGAGGGTGCCCTGCTTATGTGAAGCAGGTAGTGGGAGATAAATTGGATAATCGATCCATTTTATATTTCTTTGTGAGATATCCAAAGAATTTTGTTGGATATTATTTCTATCATCCCCAAGAAACAAATGTGTTTGTTTCTAGGAATGCAACCTTTTTGGAGAAGAAATTTTCTATTGGATAGAAAAAGGGAGATGATAGAACTCGAAGAGGTTCGAGAGACACCCACAATTATAGAATTCACACCCGAATAGCCAAGAGAGCAGATACAAGCTCCTAGAAGATCCGAGAGAGTCTCGAGACCACCTATGAGGTATGGTCTGCTTCTTGATGAGGGCCATGATGAGCCTAACCATGGATGTGATCCAAGGACCTTCAAGGAAGCGTTATCTGATGCCGATTCATCCAAGTGGCTTGAAGCGATGGAATATGAGATGAATTCCATGTATTCGAACCAAGTGTGGAATCTCGTGGATCCACCTGAGGGAATTGTTCCCATAGGGTGTAAGTGGATTTACAAGTGGAACCTTGGGGCGGATGGGAAGGTATTGACCTTCAAGGCGCGATTGGTGGCAAAAGGATATACTCAAAGACAAGGAGTTGACATTGAGGAAACCTTTTCTCCAGTTGAAATGTTCAAGTCCATAAGGATTTTGCTAGCCATAGCTGCATGGTATGACTATGAGATATGGCAGATGGATGTTAAGACAGTCTTTCTTAATGGGGATAATAAGGAAGAGATTTACATGTCTCAACTCGAAGGGTTCACATCTGTCGGGAGCGAGCATATGGTATGCAAACTTCAAAGATCTATTTATGGTCTAAAGCAGGCGTACAGGAGTTGGAACCTTAGATTCGATAGTACAATCAAAGAGTTTGATTTTACTAAGAATCTTGAGGAACCCTGTGTGTATAAGAAGGTCAGTGGGAGTGCTGTGACATTCCTGGTGCTGTATGTTGATGACATTCTATTCATAGCGAGTAAGTTCTCGATGCAGGACTTGGGTGAAGCATCTTTTGCATTGGGAATACAGATCTATAGAGATAGATCAAAGAGATTGCTTGGTCTCACCCAGTCCACATACATTGATACCATCCTGAAGCGGTTCTCCATGAATGAGTCCAAGAGAGGACATCTACCAATGTGTCATGGCGCGTCCCTATCCAAGTCTATGTCTCCCAAGACTGATGCAGAGATAGCGGCGATGACACGCATTCCATATGCATCTGCAATTGGTAGCATCATGTACGTGAGTAGATATCAATCGAACCCTGGTCTTCCACATTGGAAGCTGTGAAAGACATCCTCTAGTATTTGAGGAGAACCGATAAATTGTTCTTGGTCTATGGGGGTGGAGAATTAAAATTGGAAGGCTATACAGACTCTAGCTTCCAAAGCGATATTGATGACTCAAAGTCAACCTATGGATTCATATTCATGCTCAATGGTGCTGCTGCCTCTTGGAAGAGTTCCAAGCAAGACAGTACAACGGATTCCACCACTGAGGCAGAATACATTGCTGCATCAGCTGCAGTAAAGAAGGCTTTTTGGATAAGGAATTTCTTCCAAGAGTTGGGCGTCATTCCTAATGGAGTTGCTCCTGTCCCGGTGTTTTGTGATAACACGGGAGCCATTGCTCAAGCAAAGGAGCCGAGGTCTCATCAGAAGTCCAAACACGTATTGAGAAAGTACCACATCCTCAGAGAGATCGTGGAAAGAGGAGATGTCATGATTGACAAAGTCGACTCCGCAGATAATGTTGCTGATCCGCTAACTAAGCCTTTACCTAGACCAATATTCGAGAAGCATCGTGAATCGATGGGTTTGAAGCATATGGGTAGTTGGCTCTAGTGCAAGTGGGAGATTGTTAGAGTAGGTGCCCATCGAGCCAAGTGTGGGTCGAGTGTTCACAATGAAACTATATGTATAAGAAATCTTTATTTTAATAATATTTGAAATTATTGTTTTGGCAAATCTTTATCTGTATACCCATGCTAGTTGCATAGATAAAGACCTGGAATATACAAATAGTAGAAAGAATATGAGATGCTCATATGATGAGTATCATGAAACTCATATTTGTAATACTATATATTCGAAACAGTTCCTAGTCGATTCAGCCGCCGTTAAGAAGGATAAAGGCCGCTCGAGTTCGAGACTAGTATCTGCGATGTGCGTACCATGTTTCATTTGTAGGGGACATTGTGATGTCCGAGCATGCAGATAGGTGCTCCTGGTAGAGTGCACTGAATAACCCTCCATAAAGGACTTTCCAAGTGGTTCTCACTTATCGAGTGGAAACGTCCTGATTTATGGTTGTACACCATTATTCCATCTGACTCGGGACAACATTGAGACTCAATGTGCTAGCATTACACTTTGACTTGTTTACCGACTCTCAAGGGATCATCAGGTGGCGAGGTTGGGTGTTTTGTCGGAACATATAGGAGTCGATGCATTGTAGTCGGGGATTCACCGCTTACCTTCGGGTATGGATATCCTATGTGTTCTCATGTGTATGTAGGTTGAAATCTCTGATCAGAGTATGATGGTAATTATGAAATGGGTTTCATAGATTACACCATCGATTCAACTACGACATGACACATAGTATCGATTCATTGACAACTCTCGATAAACCAATGGTTGTCGAATCGGTAGGGATATACGAGTTGAAGGGACCGTACTATGCGCTAACCATAATTGAATGGTTCTTGCAGGCACTATCATTTGATACCTAGGGAATCATGTAAGCGATGCTGCTAGGCGTTTAACATGATTGGTTGGGTACTATCAGACTTGAGTTCTAACGTTCTTGTTATCAAAGTGTTGATAAGTAAGAATGGAGCAATTGGGGTATGCTCATATAAGGACATGTTTAGTCCGAATCACATGGATATGTGAACCCACGGCTAGTTGTATCAATGAACCATTGAGGGCCACACAAGTACTAGCTTTCTAGATCCCGTTGAGAAGTGAAATAGTTAAATGCGGCTTATAAAGGAGTTTATAAGCGTAAAGAAAAATTAGAAGTATGACTTCTATAAAGGAGAAAATAGTTCAATGTGCTGAACGGCTTATAAATGAGTTTATAAGCGTAAAGAAAAATAGAAGTATGACTTCTATGAGAGAAATGTAAATTTTAATTTATGGAAGTGTTCCTAAATTAAAAGTTGGCCAAGTGAATAATGTATTTGAAAATTGTGATTTTCATAAACATTATTATGGACTAAATTAAATTAATTCAAGTGTTGAATTAATTAAACACTAGTGGACCTAGTAGAGTCCAAATAATTAAATTAATTCAAGTGTTGAATTAACTAAACACTAGTGGACCTAGTAGAGTCCAAATAATTAAATTAATTCAAGTGTTGAATTAATTAAATTATATTGAGTCTTGTAGTGCTCAATTTAAATAAATTATTTAACTAGTGGACTTGAGTAAATTCAAGTAATGTTTAATTAGTCTCAAAATGTTTGAGATAATTAAATTTAGTCAATGGTTTTTAATTGTTAAAAACACAATATAATATTGCATGCATGGGAGGTGAAGAGTTGGAGACAACTTTTTCAAATATCAAGGCTTGGCATGCTACTTTTGTCTTTTGATTTTTGCAAGTCCAAGACAAGTCTCCCTTCCCCATTACACAACAAAATTAAGGTGGCCGAAAATTTCCATGAAAAATTTCGATTTTTAAACTTCCGTTGCGCTTCCGGTCACCGTAACCGATCCCCTTTCATGTATGACAACAGGTGGGGTAGGATCAGGATCAGGAAGAGGAAGAAATATTCAGGATTAGCGTGGAGATCCGGACTTAGATTATAGTGATTTTCAGTACTTGACATAGTGACTGAACTTTAATTAAGTTAAATAAATGTTGTGCAAGATTTGTACTATTACACTGACACGTGTCCCAGATTTATTATCTTATGTTTCCGCACTTGTATATTAGGGTCCCCACAGCAGGTGGTATCAGAGCAGTTGGTTACCTTAGACTGAGATAGGAGCTAGTGAGCGGGGTAGAAAGAATTTTCTTTCCTTGCTTGTGATTGCTAGCATGTCTACTGCTTTATGTAATACATGTTTACTTGGCTATCTGATTTGAGTTGTAACGTGTATTATTGAGAATGAATCAGAACCGATTCTTGATTAGCTATAAGATGATCGGAGGGGGAACTGAACTGAAATAGATTTATTTTATTTGATTACTAATCCTTTTGATATTCAGATATGCCTCCTCGAAGAGTACCGGAACATGGTAGCACTTCGAATCCCCCAATGGATGTGACAGCAACTCCAATGGAAACATTGAGCGACGAGTTCGGCTGATAGAACACCAGTTGCAGGACGTTGCAAAGAACTGGTGGATTACGACAAAAGGAGCATTGGAGCATCCAGGTACGACTATTACCTGGAATGTATTTAGAACTGAATTTTATCAGAAATTTTTCTTAGTGTCGTACAAGAAAGACAAGGGGGTCGAATTTGCCAATCTGAGACAAGGTCAGTTGAATATTGAAGAGTATGTGACCAAGTTCTCTACCTTGTTGAGATTTGCTCCACATGTTGCTGAGAGCGAGGAAGCTACTGCTGATCAGTTCATCAATGTCTTGAACCCCGAGATTTTTACATTGGGGAACAGAGGGTGACCGAATAAATTTACTGACGCCCTGAACAGATCCAAAGGAGCAGAAGCCGGTCTGATGAGACAGAAAGGAGCTTTGTTTGTTCCTTCAGCACCGAGACCACAACAACCACCTCCCAAATTTTAGGGTGGCAGCGGCAGTGGTGGAAAGAAGGATTTTTTGAAAGCTAGAGGAAAACAGTTTAAGAAATCCTGCAACAGTTCTTCTAGCTCCACTGGTTCCAAACAGAGTTATACCGGAGCTTACTGCAGAACTTGCGGAGGGAGACATCCCACAGAGCAATGCCAAGGAGTACTTTGTAATTGTCACATCTGCAGACAACAGGGACATTTTACCAGAGCATGTCCACAGAGAGGTTCCCAATGATCCCAGGGAGCCGAATCATCAGCTGCTGTTCATTCATTTCAGCCAGCACCATCTCAGTCACAGTAGAGGCCAGGAGGAAGCCAGACAGCGAGCCAGCTTCCTAGACAGCAGGCCAGAGTATTTGCTTTGACAGAGGAGCAGGCTCAGGAAGCACCAGATGATGTCGTTGCAGGTAACTGTTCTTTATATGGTAACCCTGCTTATGTATTAATTGATACTGGTGCTTCTCATACGTTTATTTCTGAGATAATTGCATTGAGTCATGCATTTCCTGTTCAGTCATTATCGTCTGTAGTGTCTGTCTCTTCTCCTTTGGGGACAGGTTTGATATCGATGAATTCTGTGAAACATTGTATGCTACAGTATGACGGGCATGAGATTAAGTTAGATTGTATCGTACTTGGGCTATCTGATTTTTACTGTATTATGGGTATCGATATACTGACCAAGTACAGGGCTACCGTTGATTGTTTCCACAAAATTGTGAGATTCAGACCGGAGATGGCTGATGAGTGGAAATTTTACGGTAAGGGATCTCGAGCCAAAATTCCTTTGATATCCGTATTATCTATGACCCGATTGTTACAGAAAAGAGCGAAGGGATTCCTTGTCTACTCAGTCGATTTACTGAAATCGAGTCCATCATTGGCGGATTTGCCAGTGGTGTGAGTTTGCTGATGTCTTCCCAGATGAGATGCTTGGTTTGCCTTAGATTCGAGAGATAGACTTCAGCATTGAGTTGATGCCAGGTATAGTTCCGATTTCGAGGGCTCCGTAAAGAATGGCACCAAATGAGTTGAAAGAGTTGAAAGAACAGTTGGAGGATTTACTGGCCAAGGGGTATATCAGACCGAGCGTATCTGTAATAGCCAAGCTTGGTGAACGGTACGGTTTAAGTTTTCGTATGTTTTTTGGATTATTGGTTTAGATGTAAAGAGTTGTGATTATGGGTTATACTATTGTTGGTGATTATTGTTTTGTGGTGTTGTTGATATTAGTTGATGTGTAGTTGTATTGTATCAGCGTTCCGATTCGATCTTTATTGCGTAGAGTATTTTGTTGGCTACAGAGGTGATCGCACCCGCACTCAAAAGAGGACCGCACCCGCGGTCATTATTTCTGATTTTTGTGTTGAAGTGCCGAAGATATAACGCACCCGCGGTCAGGAAGCCACCGCACCCGCGGTGTGTAGGCCGAGACCAGAGCGCACCCGCAGTCCTTAATGGAGCACACCCGCGGTCGTCAATCATGGATTTTTGGATGAGATTCCGAAGGCATAGCGCACTCGCGGTGCAGAAGGTAGCGCACCCGCGGTCTGTGAACAGTAGAAGCGTGTTTTCAGATTTTAAGTGTTATAAGTGGTTGAGTTGGCTCATTTCTCTAATTTCCTTCCCCACATTCTCGATTTTTCTCTTTAGGGGAGCGAGGGTTTCTTCATTCCTTCATTTCCTTTCTTTGATTCAAGCTTGTGGTTGGATTGTTGTTGAGAGAACAAGGTTATTTAGGGATCAAGGAAGCTAAGGTAAGCTTTCGGTGTAATTTATTCTTGGTTCTAGTGTTGGGAAAAATCATGTGTGTTAGAGTAGGTGCCCATCGAGCCAAGTGTTGGCCGAGTGTTCACAATGAAACTCTATGTATAAGCAATCTTTATTTTAATAATATTTGAAATTATTATTTTGGCAAATCTTTATCTGTATACCCATGCTAGTTGCATAGATAAAGTCCTTGAATATACAAATAGTAGAAAGAATATGAGATGCTCATATGATGAGTTTCATGAAACTCATATTTGGAATACTGTATATTCTAAACAGTTCCTAGTCGATTCAGCCGCCGCTAAGAAGGATATAGGCCGCTAGAGTTCGAGACTAGTATCTGCGATGTGATTACCATGTTTCATTGGTAGGGGACATTGTGATGTCCGAGCATGCAGATAGGTGCTCCTGGTAGAGTGCACTGAACAACCCTCCATAAAAGGACTTTCCAAGTGGTTCTCACTTATCGAGTGGAAACGTCCTGGTTTATGGTTGTACACCATTAGTCCTTATGACCCGGGACAACATTGAGACTCTATGTGCTAGCATTACACTTTGACTTGTTTACCGACTCTCAAGGGGTCATCAGGTGGCAAGGTTGGGTGTTCTGTCGAAACATATAGGAGTCGATGCATTGTAGTCAGGGATTCACCGATTACCTTCGGGTATGGATATCCTATGTGTTATCATGTGTATGTAGGTTGAAATCTCTGATCAGACTATGGTGGTAATTATGGAATGGGTTTCATAGATTACACCATCGATGCAACTACGACATGACACATAGTATCAATTCATTGACAACTCTCGATAAACCAATGGTTGTCGAATCAGTCGGGATATATGAGTTGAAGGGACCGTACTGTGCGCTAACAATAATTGAATGGTTCTTGCAGACACTATCATTTGATACCTAGGGAATCATGTAAGCAATGCTGCTAGGCATTTAACATGATTGGTTGGGTACTATCAGACTTGAGTTCTGACGTTCTTGTTATCAAGGAGTTGATAAATAAGAATGGAGCAATTGGGGTATGCTCATATAAGGACATGTTTAGTCCGAATCACATGGAGATGTGAACCCACGGCTTCTTGTATCAATAAACCATTGAACGGCTTATAAATGAGTTTATAAGCGTAAGGAAAATTAGAAGTACGACTTCTATAAAGGAGAAAATAGTTCAATGTGTTGAACGGCTTATAAATGAGTTTATAAGCGTAAAGAAAAATAGAAGTATGACTTCTATGAGAGAAATGTAAATTTTAATTTAAGCAAGTGTTCCTAAATTAAAAGTTGGCCAAGTGAATAATGTATTTGAAAATTGTGATTTTCATAAACATTATTATGGACTAAATTAAATTAATTCAAGTGTTGAATTAATTAAATTATATTGAGTCTTGTAGAGCTCAATTTAAATAAATTATTTAACTAGTGGACTTGAGTAAATTCAAGTAATGTTTAATTAGTCTCAAATATGTATGAGATAATTAAATTTAGTCCATGGTTTTTTAATTCGTTAAAAACCATATAATATATGCATGCATGGGAGGTGAAGGGTTGGGAGACAACTTTTTGCACAACCAAGGCATGGCATGCACATGCTTAACTCAACTTTTTCCACAACCAAGAAAAGTGTTCTCCCTTCTCTCCCATCACCTTATGGCCGAAATTTTACTCATTTTTCTCCTCCATTTTTGTTCTTCAATTGTGGAGGAATGCACACACTTCTTAATGAAAAATGCTCTAATTTTTCTAGTACAAAATTAGAGTGGTTCTAACTAGTTGGTGGTGGGCTTAATATTTGAGCAAGGTGGGCTCAAAGGGAAGCTTGAAGATTGTCTTGCCATTGAAGAGCTTAGTTGTTTGACAACTAAGTTGGAGCCACAATCAATCTTTTAAAGAATGATAGGTATATCTCTCAAACACCCTATGTATGACATGTATTTGTTTTTGTATTTGCTACACAAAATGTGGGGTGGACGAAAATTTTTCTTGTAAAATTCGATTTTTAAACTTCCGTTGCGCTTCCGGTCACCGTAACCGATCCTCTTTCAAGTGGTATCCGAGCTATGGTTACGATTTTGCGTAGCAATTATAAGATATTATATTGAGATTGATTTCTAACCGCATGAGAATGAAATTTGCAACCAAAAACCGAGGCTTTTGTGGGAAACTTTGGGCAGCATGTTGCTTCCCGTGTCGGGCAGCTCGGGCTGCCCGAGGGTGCCCGAAACGTCCCATTTTTAAAATAAAAAAAAAATTTGTTGGCCGGAATCCGGCGACGGCGATGACGACTAGGGTTTCCAAAAGTGTTTTGGATAATCAAAATGTCATGGCCTTGATGTTGTTGGGCCATTAGATGGCTAACATATTTGTGAATTTTAAATGGGCCAAAATATTTTTGGTGAAAAATGAGTTTTTGGGCCCTTAAGTTTAAAATTACAAAAGTTGCAAATATTTTCTCATGAAATAAATATTTTAAGTTGAACTTTAAATATTTATAGTAAATGGTTATTTCCAAGAAATTCGGTTATAAATAAATTAATTGGAAAGTAGACAAAGGTGTTTGTATAATTTGTTAATTTAGTTTATAATCGTGGCGGTTAGTGATTGGATCAAGATATATAATATTGGATCAATTAATTATTGTGATAATTAATTGATGATGTATAATATGTGATATTATGCATGAAGGATGATCAAAAGCCCAAGCCCAATTTGCTAGGTGTATGCTAGGATATTTTGTGTTGAATGATTGTAATAATTATCAATTTATAAAGTGGGCTTGGTTTATGGTCCGTTCCCACCCCATGAGATGTATCCCTATTTGCCATGGATATTTATTTGTAAATATTAGTATAGTGGATGATCAAGATTGGAAGATGGTGGCAATGATGATTATGAAGATCGAAGACATGTAAATATTGGAATCTCATGTAATAGTTGCATTTGCATCCCATGCATTTCCCTAGGATTGGACCTAGGCCCGTGTTTAGTTCTCACGGTCCATTAGTTTTGGGGCGATTGATCATCCTTGTTTTGTTTGTTGTTTATAATATATGCATGATATGTTATAAATAATGAGTATGTGCGTTATTATTATGATAATAACAAAGTTGCATGAATCCGGCAAACATACGATCAAACATGGCGAGGTTTTAAATAAAATTAAAGATGAGACCTTTCAAAATTAAAAAACCCTCATTTTGAATAAGATTCAAAATTAATATCAAGCCCGAAAAGGGAAATTATAAATTTGTTTATAATTTCCATGTCTTCCACGACAATGGGTGCATGATGAACGCTACCCGTACTCGGGGCTCGGCTCATATTATTGGGGGAGCTCTGGGTGCCGGAAAGCTGTGACATCCATTGACATGGTGATGTGAACTACGTGGAACTCCCATGATTTCGGCTCATATTATTGGGGGAACTCATGGCGACCGTCCATCAAGGTTCAACATCGATGGGTAAGGCTTGACACGTGAAGATGAACGACGTCATATTATTGGGTCCTAATCAAACGTGAGACTAAAATTTACGTAGAGGGTTGCATTGTGATGCAATTGGAAACTACCGTTTAGGAATTGTGATTGGCTGATATTATTCGGGATCATAATTCGCTAATTGGACCTTACGTACCTACTGAGGAAAGGAGTTTCCCGTTTTCAGTAGAGGGTAGTGAAAGATGTCAAAACAGTGGAAGCAAATATTTATGAAGTAAAAGTCCAAACTTCATATCTTACTAAATATTTTAAAATAGTCACCAACATTTATCTGTTTTTACTTTTCAGTACAAATTGACAATGTCTTCGATTCGCAATCCGATATCCGTAATACTCGAAAAACACATATTAACTGGACCTTATTACCTCACTTGGCTAAGAAACCTGAAAATCGTCTTGAATTCGGAAAGGGTAGCATATACGCTGACTGAGTCGCCCCCTGTTGAGGCTCCGACTGACTGCACTCCTGAGGAATTGCAAGCTTACAAGGATTGGTGTGACAATGACTTGATTGCCAGGTGTTATATGCTGACTTCTATGAATGATGAGCTGCAGAGGCGTTTTGAGGATGCAAAGAGTGCTGTTGACATTCATTTGCATCTCAAGGAGCTCTTTGGTGAGCAAACACGGCCTCTTAGGCATGCTACCGTCAAGGAGCTGATCAGTTTGCGCATGCGAGATGGGGCCTCGGTCCATGAGCATGGCTTGAAGTTGATTGGGCTCGTGGTCAAGCTCATTGGCATGGATCTGATCTTGCCTTCGGAGTTGACCACCGACGTGTTGCTGTTATCGCTGCCTAGCTCATTTGATCCTTTTGTTGTGAATTTCAACATGAACAAGCTAGAGCCGACCGTTGAGGAGTTGGTGAATATGCTTGTTACGTTTGAATCAACCATCAAGAAAGAGAAGTTGGTTCTTTATATGGGTTCTTCATCTGGTACGAAGATTGATCCACATGGGATGGGAAAGAAGTGTTCTTTCCAACGTCCCAAGATGAACGTGCCCTTGTTGAGGCAATCTCCGAATCCCGTTGTGGCAGCCACACCAGTTAAGGCTGACAAGACTAGTGATGTTTGTCATCACTGCAATAAGCCTGGACATTGGAGGCGAAATTGCAAGGAATATCTTGCCCAGAAGAGTTCTGGAAACGGTATGTTCTAAATTGAAGTAAACATTTCAATTAACTCTACTTCTTGGGTATTAGATACCGGTTGTGGTTCACATCTCTGTAATGAGTTACAGGTGACGGGAAGAATTAGGAAGCTTAAAGAAGGTATGACCTTCTTAAGGATGGGCAATTGAGCAAGAGTTGCTGCCAAAGCTATTGGAGATGTTTACTTGCTTATGAACAATTATTTTAAGTTAATTTTAAGAGATGTTTTGTTTGTACCAGATTTGGTGAAAAACATTGTTTCCATTTCTATGTTGATAAAGATGGATATTCATGTTTATTTAGCAAAGGTGTTTGCAACATTTAAAAGAATGAATGTTTGATTGGTACTAGAGAACTTGAAAACGATCTCTATAACTTATAATTGAAAGATATTCCACTAAATGTCCATTTAAAGACAGACACCATATGAGATATGGATAGGTAAGCCTCCCAAATATTCTTGTCTTAGAATATGGGGTGCCCTGCTTATGTAAAGCAGGTAGTGGGAGATAAATTGGATTGTCGATCCATTTTATGTTACTTTGTGGGATATCCAAGGAATTCAGTTGGATATCATTTCTATCATCCCCTAGAAACAAAGGTGTTTGTTTCTAGGAATGCAACCTTTTTGGAAAATGAATTTCTATTGGATAGAAAAGGGGAGATGATAGAACTCGAAGAGGTTCGAGAGACACCCACAATTATAGAACTCACACCCGAAGAGCCAAGAGAGAAGATACAAGCTCCTAGAAGATCCGAGAGAGTCTCGAGACCACCTATAAGGTATGGTCTGCTTCTTGAAGAGGGCCATGATGAGCCTATTCATGGATGTGATCCAAGGACCTTCAAGGAAGCATTATCTGATGCCGATTCATCCAAAGTGGCTTGAAGCAATGGAATCTGAGATAAATTCCATGCATTCGAGCCAAGTGTGGAATCTCGTGGATCCACCTGAGGGAATTGTTCCCATAGGGTGTAAATGGATTTACAAGAGGAAATTTGGGGCGGATGGGAAGGTATTGACCTTCAAGGTGCGATTGGTGGCAAAATGATATACTCAAAAACAAGGAGTTGACTTTGAGGAAACCATTTCACTAGTTGCAATGTTCAAGTACATAAAGATTTTGCTAGCCATAGCTGCATGGTATGACTATGAGATATGGCAGATTGATGTCAAGACAGTCTTTCTTAATGGGGATATTAAGGAAGAGATTTACATGTCTCAAACCTGGAGGGTTTACATCTATCGGAAGTGAGCATATGGTATGCAAACTTCAGAGACCTGTTTTGTTAGAGTAGGTGCACGTCGAGCCAAGTGTTGGCCGACTGTTCACAATGAAACTCTTTGTATAAACGATCTTTATTTTAATAATATTTCAATTTATTAATTTGGGGCATCTTTATCTTTATACCCATGCTAGTTGCATAGATAAAGTCCTTGAATATACAAATAGTAGAAAGAATATGAGATGCTCATATGATGAGTATCATGAAACTCATATTTGGAATACTGTATATTCTAAACCGTTCCTAGTCGATTCAGCCACCACTAAGAAGGATAAAGGCCGCTCGAGTTAGAGACTAGTATCTGCGATGTGAGTACCATGTTTCATTGGTAGGGGACATTGTGATGTCCGAACATGCAGATAGGTGCTCCTTGTAGAGTGCACTGAACAACCCTCCATAAAAGGACTTTCCAAGTGGTTCTCACTTATCGAGTGGAAAAATCCTGGTTTATGGTTGTACAGAATTAGTCCTTATGACCCGGGACAACATTGAGACTCTATGTGCTAGCGTTTCACTTTGACTTGTTTACCGACTCTTATGGGGTCATTAGGTGGCAAGGTTGGGTGTTACGGCGAAACATATAGGAGTCGATGCATTGTAGTCGGGGATTCACCGCTTACCTACGGGTATGGATATCCTATGTGTTTTTTCATGTATATGTGGGTTGAAATCTCTGATCAGAGTATGGTGGTAATTATGAAAGGGGTTTCATAGATTACACCATCGATGCAACCACAACATGACACATAGTATCGATTCATTGACAACTCTCGATAGACCAATAGTTGTCGAATCGGTCGGGATATATGAGTTGAAGGGACCGTACTGTACGCTAACCATAATTGAATGGTTCTTGCAGGCACTATCATGTGATACCTAGGGAATCACGTAAGCGATGCTGCTAGGCGTTTAACGTGATTGGTTGGGTACTATCAGACTTGAGTTCTGACGTTCTTACTATCAAGGAGTTGATAAGTAAGAATGGAGCAATTGGGGTATGCTCGAATAAGGACATGTTTAGTCCGAATCACATTGAGATGTGAACCCACGGCTAGTTGTATCAATGAACCATTGAGGGCCACACAAGTACTTGCTTAGTAAATCCCGAAGAGAAGTAAAATAGTTCAATGTGTTGAACGGCTTATAAATGTGTTTATAAGCGTTAAGAAAAATAGAAGTATGACTTCTAAGAGAGAAATACAAATTTTAATTTATGGAAGTGTTCCTAAGATTAAAATTTGGCCGAGTAAATAATGTAGTTGAAAATTGTGATTTTCATGAACATTATTGGAGACTAAATTAAATTAATTCAAGTGTTGAATTAATTAAACACTAGTGGACCTAGTAGAGTCTAAATAATTAAATTAATTCAAGTGTTGGATTAATAATATTAAGTCTAGTAGAGCTTAATTTAAATAATTATTTAACTAGTGGGACTTGAGTAAAATCAAGTAATATTTAATTAATCTCAAATGTGTTTGAGATAATAAAATTTAGTCTATGGTTTTTAATGTGTTAAAAACCATATAATATATGTGAGACATGCTAGGGTTTGCATGCTTGGGAGGTGAAAGGTTGTTGATTACTTTTTAATAAAAAAATTCCAAAGACATGCAACTTTTGAGAGACAACTTTCACAACTACCTAGGCTAGTCTCCCACTCTCACTTGGAACTCACTTGGCCGAAATCTTCTTCTAATTTTCTCTAAAATATTTTCAAGTTTTGTTCCTCATTTTGGAGAGCAAAAATCATTCTCTTTGAAAAATCTTCTTGCTTTTCTAGTGCAAAGTAAGAAGGGATTTACATAGCCAAGTGGTGGGCCTTATTCTTGAAGGGAAAAGAAGGAGCTTGTAGATTTCTTTCATCCATACAAGAGCCAAAGTGTTTACACTTGGTTGGTGCCATTCATCAACTCTAAGGGGTTGATAGGTAAATCCTAAATCATCCTATGAATGGTTTTAATTTGATTTTGTAAATATTGCACAAATTTATTAAGGGGGCCGAAAATTTTGTTCAAAAATTTATATTTTTCGCTTCCGTTGCGTTTCCGGCCTCCGTAACCGGTCCGCTTTCAAGTGGTATCCGAGCTAAGGTTACGGATTTTGTGCTATATTTACATAATATTATGTTGAGATTCGATTTCTAACCGCTTGAAATTTTATGTGCAAGAATATGAGCAAGGCCGAAAATTTTTGAAGGAAAACAAAAAAAAAAAAAAAAATTATTTTCGGGCAGCTTGTTGCTGCCCGTGAGTTTCGGGCTGCCCGAATTATTTCGGGCAGCATGTTTGGGCAGCCTACGGGCTGCCCGGAAATTCCTGTTTTAAATAAAAAAAAAAAAATTTTTTTTTTTGTTGCCGGAATCCGGCGACGGAGCTCCGGCGACGGCGATGACGGCTAGGGTTTCCAAAAGTGTTTTGGACAATCTTAGTGTCATGGACCTTGAGTTGTTGGGCCATTGGATGGCCAACATAATTTGTGAAATTTAAATGGGCCAAAGTATTTTTGGTGAAAAATGGTTTTTGGGCCCTTAAGTTTAAATTTACAATTGTTGCACATATTTTCTCATAAAATAAATAATTGAAGTAGGACTTTAATTATTTATAGTAAATTGTGATTTACAAGAAATTCGATTATAAATAAATTAATTTGAAAGTAAACAAAGGTGTTTGTATACTTTGTTAATTTAATTTATAATTGTGGCGGTTAGTGATTGGATCAAGATATATAATATTGGATCAATTAATTATAGTGATAATTAATTGATGGTGTATGATATGTGATATTATGCATGAAGGATGATCAAAAGCCCAAGCCCAATTTGCTAGGTGTATGCTAGGATATTTGTGTTGAATGATTGTAATAATTATCAATTTATTAAGTGGGCTTGGTTTATGGCCCGTTCCCACCCCATGAGATGTATCCCTATGTGCCATGGATATTTAATTGTAAATATTAGAATAGGGGAAGATCAAGATTGGAAGATGGTGGCCTTGGTGATTATGAAGATCGAAGACATGTAATATAGGATGCTAATGTAATAGTTTAGTTGCATTGCATCCCTTGCATTTACCCTAGGATTGGACCTAGGCCCGTGTTTGGCTCACACGGGCCATTAGTGTTGGGGCAATTGATCATCCTTGTACTGTTTTCTATTTATAATATATGCATGATATGTTATAAATAATGAGTATGTGCGTTATTATTATTATAATAACAAAGTTGCATGAATCCGGCAAACATACGATCAAACATGGCGAGCTTTTAAAATAAAATTAATGATGAGACCTTTCAAAATTAAAAACCCTCATTTTGAATAAGATTCAAAATTAATATCAAGTCCGAAAAGGGGAATTATAAATTTGTTTATAATTTCCTTATCTTCCATCGACAATGGATGCATGATGAACGCTACCCGTACTCGGGGCTCGGCTCATATTATTGGGAGAGCCTTGAGTGCCGGAAAGCTGTGACATCCATTGACATTGTGATGTGAACTACGTGGAACTCCCATGATTTCGGCTCATATTATTGAGGGAACTCATGGCGACCGTCCATTAAGGTTCAATATCGATGGGTTAGGCTTGACACGTAAAGATGAACGACGTCATATTATTGGGTCCTAATCAAACGTGAGACAAAAGTTTACGTAGAGGGTTGCATGGCGATGCAATTGGAAACTACCTTTTAGGAATTGTGATGGCCGATATTATTCGGGATCACAATTCGCTAATTGGACCTTACGTACCTTCTGAGGAAAGTGTTTCCCGTTTTCACTAGAGGGTAGTGAAAATGTCAAAACAGTGGGAGCGATTATTTATAAAGTAAAAGTCCAAACTTTATATCTTATTAAATATTTTAAAATAGTCATTAACATTTATCTGTTTTACTTTTCAGTACAATCTTTGACATGTCATCAATTCGCAACCCGTTTTCGGTCATTCTCGAAAAACACATTCTAACCGGACCAAACTATATCACTTGGCTAAGAAATTTAAAGATTGTCCTAAACTCGGAGAAGATCGCATATACACTTACTGAGGCGCCCCCTGCTGAGGCTCCTATAGGCTGCACTCCTGAGGAATTGCAGACCTACAAGGATTGGTGCGACCATGACTTGAAGGCGAAGTGTTATATGCAGGCTTCGATGAACGATGAGCTACAAAGGCGATTCGAGGATGCTAAGAATGCTGCTGACATTCATATGCACCTCAAGGAGCTCTTCGGTGAGCAGACTCGGCCTTTGAGGCATGCCACAGTGAAGGAGCTCATCACTTTACGCATGCGAGATGGGACTTCGGTCCATGAGCATGGCCTAAAGTTGATTGGGCTCGTGGATAAACTCGTAGGCATGGATTTGATCTTGCCATCGGAGTTGACCACGGATGTGTTGCTGTTGTCATTGCCCAGCTCTTTCGATCCTTTTGTCGTGAACTTCAATATGAACAAGCTTGAGCCCAGCCTTGAAGAGTTGGTGAACATGCTTGTGACCTTTGAGTCCACGATCAAGAAGGAGAAGCCGGTTCTTTATGTGGGCTCTTCATCTGGCACGAAGACCGGTCCACCTGGGAAGGGAAAGAAGCGTTCTTTCCAGCGTACCAAGAAGAGCGAGCCCTTGAAGAGGCAGACTTCGAGTCCCGTTGTGGCAGCCGCGCCAGTGAAGGCTGAAAAGACTGTTGACATCTGTCACCACTGCAAGAAGCCTGGACATTGGAGGCGTAACTGCAGGGAATATCTTGCGCAGAAGGGTTCTGCTAAAGGTATGTTCTACATTGAAGTGAATATCTCTATTAACTCTACTTCTTGGGTATTGGATACCGGCTGTGGCTCACATCTCTGTAATGATTTGCAGGTGATGGGAAGAAGTAGGAGGCTCCGAGAGGGTGAGACCTTCCTGAGGATGGGCAATGGAGCAAGGGTTGCTGCCAAAGCCGTATGAGATGTTTATTTATGTAGTAGCCCGAATGCCGAATTGGGTAATTAACGGATTAATGGTGATTAATCATGATCGGAAGGTCCGAAGATGGTTCGGAAGCACCGAAGAGTTCGGAAGGTCCGAAGTGAGATCGGAGGATCCGATCATTAGGTGTCAAGAGTTGATCGACACGTGGGAGTTCGGACGTTCCGAAGTGTAGGTTCGGTGGATCCGATCATAAGGTGTCAAGAGCAGCTGGACACGTGCATGTTCGGACGGTCCGAAGTGTATGATCGGAGGATCCGATCATGAGCTGTCAAGAGCCAGTGGACACGTAGCGTTCGGACGTTCCGAAGTGGTGTTCGGAGGATCCGAACATGGCCTATAAATAGTGGTCGGATTTCCTCATTTTGACTCGCCAATTCAGAGAGTTCCATAGCATTTCAGTCGTTTCTGACAGGTTCTAGTCTTGTTCCGAGATTTGGGCACTAGCGGGGAGCTGCTGGTCTTGTAGCAGAGCTGTGCTCTAGTTGGGAGCTAGCGGCATCAGCGGGCTAGCGACGGACGAAGGTTTGGAATTTTATCAGTATTTATCTCAGGATTATCTAGTTAAGTCTGGTAGATAAGTTTAGTGATGGTTTTCACTTGATGAATAGGCTTGGATTAGACCTGTTGTCTGGTTGTTCCAGTGGATTAGGATTGCTGTGATAGAGGTACGAAAGTACTATCCGAGATATCCTGGTTGAGTATACATTCATATATGTGTTGCATGATTATGTGGTGCATTGATATATGTCATATGATGCATGCTATTATGTCACGTTTATTACTGCACGTTGCATTTCATGTTGAGCCGTATCTCCTTCGAGATAGCCTTTGCTGTTGAGCTGTATCTCTTTCGAGATAAGCTATATCTTGGGGCCGCTCAGCCCTGTCTTGTGGACGCATGGACACCGAGAGTACACAGTGGCCGACGGGTCGGGAGGGCTTCGGTGGTCCGGGACATTTTAGGTCCACGTCTGTCTTGTAGTGGATGCAGTGACCCAGAGGTTGGACCGCGCGGCACTATCCACTTGGCGCCTCTAGACTGAGCATTGTTGAGATCCTTTTGTGATTCCTGTTTCTTGACTACCCCGGTATCATGATCATAGCATGTGCATTTCATATAGGTCTGTATACTCATACTTTTGTACTGGGCGTTCTTATCGCTCACGTCCTCGGTTTTGTTTATCTTGGACACCCCATTCCCTCGGGGCAGGTCTCAGGTTGGATGGTTCCGGAGGAGCAGGAGGAGGACGTTGAGTAGCCGGTTGGTTTAGTTTCGGTATCATTTGATTCGATATGGTTGTACCAGATATTCTTTACCTTATTTTGAGTTGTTCTAGAGTTCGTTTGGGTTGTATAACTATCATTTGTTAGTTGTTTCCGCTATTATCTCTGATTAGTAATTATTAAGTTAATTGCATGCTTAGTTTTCAATTAGTAGGTGATTCTGGAACGGGTCACTACATTTATGGTATCAGAGCATGCGTATGATTTTGGGATATAGATTTTGTTTTGGGATTTCCGTTGACCATTTTTCCCTATTCTATCTTGTAGCGATGGCTGACCATTTTGATGACGGGAGTAGTCAGGGGAGTGTAGGTCGATGGGGTGACCAGGATGATCTTAGGCGTCACCATGAGCATCGTCATCGTCGGGATGGTCCTAGGCGTTTCGATATGCATCGTTTCATGCAGATGGGGCCTAAGCCTTTAGTTGGCGGTGAGACTCCCGATGATGCGGAGGATTGGTTAGAGCGCATGGAGAGTTGTTTCCGCGCATTCCAGTGCACCGATGAGCAGAAGATGGAGACCCTTAGTTTTCTTCTTGAGGGCCGTGCTCGCAGGTGGTGGCGATCGACTTCTGCGCCGATAGTTCAGTCTCAGGGTAGAGCGACTTGGGCCGATTTCCGTGCAGCGTTCATGCAGCTGTACTTTCCTCCAGCCCTTCGCCAGGCCAAGACGATTGAGCTCTTGAACCTGAAGCAGGGGAGTATGTCTGTTGATGAGTATCAGCAGAAATTCTTTGAGTTATTACCCTTCGCTCCTCATATCAGTGGCAGTTCTGAGGCCAAGTATGATCATTTCCTCCAGGGCCTTAATCAGGAGATCTTTGATCGAGTCACTGTCTGTGATAATCCTACTTCGTACGATGGGTTGGTGAACCGGTGTCGTCAAGCAGAGATCAGTCTCCAGCGTGGTAGGGCTATTCTTTCTTCTAGACCTCCGAGTACTTTGAGGCCTCGATCTCAGTCGTTCAAGAAATCTGGTTCGTCTTCTTCTGGATCTAGATCTCGATCTAGCGGTGTTTTCCGCTTTGGTAAGAAGAAGGAGTCTTGTGCGCATTGTGGGAAGAACCATCCATCGGAGCAATGCCGAGTAGCCGCAGGAGCTTGTTATCAGTGCGGAGAGATGGGGCATATTAAGAATAATTGTCCTCAGTTGCGAGGTGGAGCAGGATCTGGTTCTGGATCTCAGGCGACTGTTCAGCAGAGGAGGCAGGGTCAGGCAGTGGGTAGTTCGAATCTTCGACCTCGTGCCCAAGGTCAAGTTTTTGCGTTGAACCAGGATCAGGCTGCAGACGAGACCGAGAGAGTCATAGCAGGTACTTTTTGTTTATGCGGTATTCCTGCTTTTGTTCTTATAGATACCGGAGCATCTCATTCATTCATTTCTGCACGATTCGTTAAACGTCATAAGTTACCGTATGTTTCTCTAGACGTCATTCTTTCTGTTTCTACCCCGATGGGTCATTCGGTTTTAGCCAAGCGTCTAGTGATGGGTTGTCCTTTAGATTTTGAGGGTAACGAGTTGACTGCGAATCTTATGATTCTGGAGATGGAAGATTTTGATTGTATTTTGGGTATAGACATTTTGACTACCTACCGAGCTACTGTGGATTGTTACCAGAAGCTTGTTCAGTTTCGTACGACTGAGAGCTCTAGTTGGTTTTTCTATGGTGAGGGAGCGCGACCTCCGATGCCAGTAGTATCTGCTCTGAAAGCCTGTCGTGCTTTAGAGGCGGGCGGGGAAGGCTACCTCATCTATACAATTGATACGTCCACAGGTAGTGTTGGTATAGAGGATATTCCAGTGGTTTGTGAATTTCCTGATGTATTTCCAGAAGAGATTCCTGGTTTTCCTCCGGTTAGAGAGGTGGAGTTTGGCATTGAATTAATGCCAGGGACTGCACCGATTTCTCGTGCCCCCTATCGTCTGGCTCCGTCAGAGATGAGAGAGCTGAAGCAGCAATTGCAGGATCTTCTTGATAAGGGTTATATTCGCCCGAGTGTTTCGCCTTGGGGAGCTCCAGTCTTGTTTGTCAAGAAGAAGGATGGATCGATGCGGTTGTGCATTGATTATCGCCAGCTGAATCGGGTGACGATCAAAAACAAGTACCCATTACCCCGTATTGATGACTTGTTCGATCAGCTTCAGGGTACTTCTGTTTACTCCAAGATCGACTTGCGATCAGGTTATCATCAGATGAGAGTCAGAGATGATGATATTTCCAAGACTGCATTTCGTACTCGTTATGGGCATTACGAGTTTCTAGTTATGCCATTCGGATTGACGAATGCGCCAGCGGTGTTCATGAATCTGATGAACCGAGTCTTCCGAGATTTTCTGGATCAGTTTGTGGTGGTTTTCATTGACGATATCTTGATCTATTCTCATAGTGTGGAAGAGCATGTCCAGCACTTGAGGATTGTGTTGCAGATTCTTCGCGAGAAGCAATTGTATGCTAAGCTGAGTAAGTGCGAGTTCTGGATTGATCGTGTAGTATTCCTTGGTCATGTGATTTCCAAGGAAGGAATTTCTGTGGATCCCAGCAAGATTGAGGCAGTGCTAAATTGGTCACGACCTACGACGGTGGCTGAGATCCGTAGTTTTCTAGGTCTAGCAGGGTATTATCGTCGCTTCATCGTGAATTTCTCCCAGGTAGCTAGACCTTTGACGCAACTTACTCGGAAGGATGTTCCATTTGAGTGGTCATCTGAGTGCGAAGATAGTTTCAGAGAGCTTCGTCGACTTCTGACTTCTGCACCTGTTTTGGCGTTACCGTCAGGATCTGATGGTTTCAGTGTTTACACCGATGCCTCTTCTCAAGGCTTAGGGTGTGTGTTGACGCAAAACGGTCATGTGATTGCTTATGCTTCCAGACAGCTGAAATCTCACGAGGAGAAGTATCCTACTCATGATCTAGAGTTGGCAGCTATTGTGTTCGCGCTGAAGATTTGGCGTCATTACTTGTACGGGGTTAAGTTTGAAATCTTTACTGATCATAAGAGTCTGAAATATCTGTTCACTCAGGCTGAGTTGAACATGAGGCAACGTCGTTGGATGGATTTGCTGAAAGATTATGACTGCGAGATCAAGTACCATCCAGGATCTGCAAATCTCACAGCTGATGCTCTTAGTCGCAAAGTGAGAGTTTCTGCACTTCAGACCAGTGCTATGATTAGTACTATTCAGGATTGTTGTTCGTTGGGATTTAATTTCAAACATCGGAAAGGTATGGAGAGCATTCGTGTTGCTACCATTTTATCTGAGCCAGCCTTGTTCGCTCGGATTCGAGATGCTCAGATGTCTGATCTCAAGACTCAGAGATTAGCTCGGTTAGCGGGTGGAGATAGCGGTTTCCATTATCAGTCTAATGGTCTTCTGTGTTTGTCTAATCGAGTTGTAGTACCAGAAGATGATAATTTGAGGGAGGAGATCTTATCTCATGCTCATCGAAGTAAGTTGAGTATTCATCCAGGAAGTAATAAGATGTATAAAGACTTGAGGACACGATTTTGGTGGAAAGGGATGAAGCGCAGTGTTTATCAGTTTGTTTCCAAGTGTCTTGTTTGTCAACAGGTTAAGGCAGAGCACCGTCGACCTGGAGGATTATTGTTGAATCTACCTATTCCTGAATGGAAGTGGGAGCATATCGCGATGGATTTCATTACTCACTTGCCATTATCGTCGAGGAATAGTGACGCTATTTGGGTAGTGGTGGATCGACTCACCAAGTCTGCTCATTTTCTGTCTTATAACCGGGATTTCACTTTCGATCGTATGGCTCGATTGTACATTCAGGAGATTGTACGTTTGCATGGAGTGCCTGTCAGTATTGTCAGTGACAGAGATCCTCGTTTTACCTCACGGTTTTGGGGTAGTTTCCAGTCAGTTTTGGGTACTACACTGAGTCTGAGTACTGCTTATCATCCGGAGACTGACGGTCAGTCAGAGAGGACTATCCGTACGCTTGAGGATATGTTGCGAGCCTGTGTTATGGATTTCGGACCCGCTTGGCAGGATCATTTGCCTTTGATTGAGTTCGCGTACAACAACAGCTACCATCGTAGTATTGGTATGGCACCATTTGAGGCGTTGTATGGGCGACGTTGTCGTACTCCTTTATTCTGGGACGAAGTTGGTGAACGACATGTTGAGGGACCGGAGTTAGTCCAGCAGGCTATTGATAAAGTTGCAGTAATCAAGAAGAGGATTAAGATTGCCCAGGATCGACAGGCTAGTTATGCGAACACCAAGCGGCGACCTCTTTATTTTCAGCCAGGTGAGAAAGTGTTTCTCCGAGTTTCGCCTTTTCGCAGGATTTTGAGATTTGGTCTCAAGGGTAAGCTATCTCCGAGATTCATTGGTCCTTTTGAGATTCTAGAATGTGTGGGAGATTTAGCTTACAGGTTAGCATTACCTCCGTATTTGTCCGGTATTCATGATGTGTTCCACGTATCTTTGTTGAGACGATACGTAGCAGATGAGTCTCACATCTTGCATCCCTCTGAAGTTCAACTTGAATCAGATTTGTCTTACGTGGAGCGACCAGTTCAGATTCTCGATCGCAAAGACAAGGTGTTGCGGAATAAGATCATTCCTCTTGTCTTAGTACAGTGGCAGCGCAGAGGCACTGAAGAAGCCACTTGGGAGTTAGAGAGTCGTATGCGTTCAGAACATCCAGAGCTCTTTTGAGTTTTGCTTTGTATATGTTTGTGTTTTTCAATTGTAATCGAGATATCAGTTGTA
This sequence comes from Primulina eburnea, assembly GCF_022965805.1. Classification (NCBI taxonomy): domain Eukaryota; kingdom Viridiplantae; phylum Streptophyta; class Magnoliopsida; order Lamiales; family Gesneriaceae; genus Primulina; species Primulina eburnea. The sequence continues at coordinate 20,839,857 of NC_133104.1, read as the reverse complement.
TTCAACAACAATTGAGATATAATAGAGATGTTGTTATTTCGTTTTGTTCATTCTCTAAGCCTGATTTCGAGGACGAAATCTTTTAAGGGGGGGAGAATGTAGTAGCCCGAATGCCGAATTGGGTAATTAACGGATTAATGGTGATTAATCATGATCGGAAGGTCCGAAGATGGTTCGGAAGCACCGAAGAGTTCGGAAGGTCCGAAGTGAGATCGGAGGATCCGATCATTAGGTGTCAAGAGTTGATCGACACGTGGGAGTTCGGACGTTCCGAAGTGTAGGTTCGGTGGATCCGATCATGAGGTGTCAAGAGCAGCTGGACACGTGCATGTTCGGACGGTCCGAAGTGTATGATCGGAGGATCCGATCATGAGCTGTCAAGAGCCAGTGGACACGTAGCGTTCGGACGTTCCGAAGTGGTGTTCGGAGGATCCGAACATGGCCTATAAATAGTGGTCGGATTTCCTCATTTTGACTCGCCAATTCAGAGAGTTCCATAGCATTTCAGTCGTTTCTGATAGGTTCTAGTCTTGTTCCGAGATTTGGGCACTAGCGGGGAGCTGCTGGTCTTGTAGCAGAGCTGTGCTCTAGTTGGGAGCTAGCGGCATCAGCGGGCTAGCGACGGACGAAGGTTTGGAATTTTATCAGTATTTATCTCAGGATTATCTAGTTAAGTCTGGTAGATAAGTTTAGTGATGGTTTTCACTTGATGAATAGGCTTGGATTAGACCTGTTGTCTGGTTGTTCCAGTGGATTAGGATTGCTGTGATAGAGGTACGAAAGTACTATCCGAGATATCCTGGTTGAGTATACATTCATATATGTGTTGCATGATTATGTGGTGCATTGATATATGTCATATGATGCATGCTATTATGTCACGTTTATTACTGCACGTTGCATTTCATGTTGAGCCGTATCTCCTTCGAGATAGCCTTTGCTGTTGAGCTGTATCTCTTTCGAGATAAGCTATATCTTGGGGCCGCTCAGCCCTGTCTTGTGGACGCATGGACACCGAGAGTACACAGTGGCCGACGGGTCGGGAGGGCTTCGGTGGTCCGGGACATTTTAGGTCCACGTCTGTCTTGTAGTGGATGCAGTGACCCAGAGGTTGGACCGCGCGGCACTATCCACTTGGCGCCTCTAGACTGAGCATTGTTGAGATCCTTTTGTGATTCCTGTTTCTTGACTACCCCGGTATCATGATCATAGCATGTTCATTTCATATAGGTCTGTATACTCATACTTTTGTACTGGGCGTTCTTATCGCTCACGTCCTCGGTTTTGTTTATCTTGGACACCCCATTCCCTCGGGGCAGGTCTCAGGTTGGATGGTTCCGGAGGAGCAGGAGGAGGACGTTGAGTAGCCGGTTGGTTTAGTTTCGGTATCATTTGATTCGATATGGTTGTACCAGATATTCTTTACCTTATTTTGAGTTGTTCTAGAGTTCGTTTGGGTTGTATAACTATCATTTGTTAGTTGTTTCCGCTATTATCTCTGATTAGTAATTATTAAGTTAATTGCATGCTTAGTTTTCAATTAGTAGGTGATTCTGGAACGGGTCACTACAATTTATGTTTGAAAAATGATTTTAATTTGGTTTTAAGAGATGTTTTGTATGTACCAGACTTGGTTAAAAACATTATTTCCATTTCTATGCTAGATATTGATGGATTTTCTTGTTTATTTAGCAAAGGTGTTTGCAATATTTACAAGAATGAATGTTTAGTTGGTACCGGTGAACTTGAAAACAATCTCTACACCTTAAAATTAAAAGATATTCCACTTAACAATGTCCAAACGATAACAACAACAAATAAGCGCAAACAAGATACTCTTAATTCGGCACAATTATGGCATGCTCGATTAGGTCATATTTCCTCAAGAAGGATGAACAAGCTAGTGGGAGTTGGCATGTTTGATATGTCTGATATAAACGCTCTCACGACTTGTGAATCCTGTCTGAAAGGAAAGATGACCAAAATTCCCTTTAAGGGCCATGCGGAGCGAGCCAAAGGGTTATTGGATTTGATCCATACCGATGTGTGCGGTCCGCTTAGCATCACCACTAAGCATGGACATGCCTACTTCATCACCTTTACCGATGACCATTCGAGGTATGGGTATGTGTATTTGATGAAATACAAGTCTGAAGCCTTTGAAAGGTTCAAAGAATTCAGAAGTGAAGTAGAGAAACAATTGGGACGAAGCATCAAGACACTTCGATCGGATCGAGGTGGTGAGTACTTGAGTGCCGAGTTCCAAGAGTATCTTAGAGAGAATGGGATTCTCTCGCAGTGGACTCCGCCCGCTACACCACAATTGAATGGTGTTTCGGAGCGTCGTAACCGGACTTTGATGGACATGGTTCGGTCTATGATGGGGTTCACGGAGTTGCCGCCATCCTTTTGGGGATATGCGCTTGAAACAGCGGCACTGTTGTTGAACAATGTCCATACAAAGGCAGTTGACAAGACTCCATATGAGATATGGATGGGTAAGCCTCCCAAGTATTCTTATCTAAGAATATGGGGGTGTCCTGCTTATGTGAAGCAGACAGTGGGAGATAAATTGGATAGTCGATCCATTTTATGCTACTTTGTGGGATATCCAAGAAATTCCATTGGATATTATTTCTATCATCCCCAAGAAACAAAAGTGTTTGTTTCTAGGAACGCAACCTTTTTGGAAAGGGAATTTCTATTAGATAGAAAAGGCGAGATGATAGAACTCGAAGAGGTTCGAGAGGCACCCACAGTTGTAGAACCCACACCCAATGAGCTAAGTGAGGAGATACAAGCTCCTAGAAGAACCGAGAGAGTCTCGAGACCACCTGTGAGGTATGGTCTGCTTCTTGAAGAGGGCCATGATGAGCCTAATCTTGGATGTGATCCAAGGACCTTCAAGGAAGCATTATCAGATGCCGATTCATCCAAATGGCTTGAAGCAATGGAATCTGAGATGAATTCCATGCATTCGAACCAAGTGTGGAATCTTGTGGATCCACCTGAGGGAACTGTTCCCATAGGGTGTAAATGGATTTACAAGAGGAAACTTGGGGCGGATGGGAAGGTATTGACCTTCAAGGCGCGATTGGTAGCAAAAGGGTATACTCAAAGACAAGGTGTTGACTATGAGGAAACCTTTTCTCCAGTTGCGATGTTCAAGTCCATTAGGATATTGCTAGCCATAGCTGCATGGTTTGACTATGAGATATGGCAGATGGATGTGAAGACAGCCTTCCTTAATGGGGATATTAAGGAAGAAATTTATATGTCTCAACCTGAAGGGTTTACATCCATCGGAAGTGAGCATATGGTATGCAAACTTCAAAGATCTATTTATGGTCTTAAGCAGGCATCGAGGAGCTGGAACCTCAGATTCGATAGTACAATCAAAGAGTTTGGTTTTACTAAGAATCCTGAGGAACCCTGTGTGTATAAGAAGGTCAGTGGGAGTGCTGTGACATTCCTTGTTCTTTATGTTGATGACATTCTACTCATTGGGAATGATGTAGGAATGTTGCAATCAACAAAGATATGGTTAGCAAGTAAGTTCTCAATGCAGGACTTGGGTGAAGCATCTTTTGTATTGGGAATACAGATCTATCGAGATAGATCAAGAAGATTGCTTGGTCTCACCCAGTCCACATACATTGATACCATCGTGAAGCGGTTCTCGATGGATGAGTCCAAGAGAGGACATCTACCAATGTGTCATGGCGTGTCCCTATCCAAGTCTATGTCTCCCAAGACTGATGCAGAGATAGCGGCGATGACACGAATTCCGTATGCTTCGGCTATTGGTAGTATCATGTATGGGATGATATCTACACGTCCTGACGTGGCATTTGCACTAAGTGTAGTGAGTAGATATCAATCCAACCCTGGTCTTCCACACTGGAAAGCTGTGAAAGACATCCTCAAGTATTTGAGAAGGACCAATAAGTTGTTCTTGGTCTATGGGGGTGGAGAACTAAAATTGGAAGGCTATACCGACTCTAGCTTCCAAAGCGATGTTGATGACTCGAAGTCAACCTCCGGATTCATATTCATGCTCAATGGTGGTGCTGTCTCTTGGAAGAGTTCCAAGCAAGACAGTACTGCGGATTCCACCACTGAGGCAGAATACATTGCTGCATCGGCTGCAGCAAAGGAGGCTGTTTGGATTAGGAATTTCGTCCAAGAGTTGGGCGTCATTCCAAATGGAGTTGCTCCTATCCCGGTGATGTGCGACAACACGGGAGCCATAGCTCAGGCGAAGGAGCCAAGGTCTCATCAGAAGTCCAAACACGTATTGAGAAAGTACCACATCCTCAGAGAGATCGTGGAAAGAGGAGATGTCGTGATTGACAAAGTCGGCTCCGCAGAAAATGTTGCTGATCCACTAACTAAGCCTTTACCAGGACCATCGTTCGAGAAGCATCGCGAATCAATGGGTCTAAAGTATATAGGTAGTTGGCTCTAGTGCAAGTGGGAGATTGTTAGAGTAGGTGCACGTCGAGCCAAGTGTTGGCCGACTGTTCACAATGAAACTCTTTGTATAAACGATCTTTATTTTAATAATATTTCAATTTATTAATTTGGCGCATCTTTATCTTTATACCCATGCTAGTTGCATAGATAAAGTCCTTGAATATACAAATAGTAGAAAGAATATGAGATGCTCATATGATGAGTATCATGAAACTCATATTTGGAATACTGTATATTCTAAACCGTTCCTAGTCGATTCAGCCGCCACTAAGAAGGATAAAGGCCGCTCGAGTTAGAGACTAGTATCTGCGATGTGAGTACCATGTTTCATTGGTAGGGGACATTGTGATGTCGGAACATGCAGATAGGTGCTCCTTGTAGAGTGCACTGAACAACCCTCCATAAAAGGACTTTCCAAGTGGTTCTCACTTATCGAGTGGAAAAATCCTGGTTTATGGTTGTACAGAATTAGTCCTTATGACCCGGGACAACATTGAGACTCTATGTGCTAGCGTTTCACTTTGACTTGTTTACCGACTCTTATGGGGTCATTAGGTGGCAAGGTTGGGTGTTACGGCGAAACATATAGGAGTCGATGCATTGTAGTCGGGGATTCACCGCTTACCTACGGGTATGGATATCCTATGTGTTTTTTCATGTATATGTGGGTTGAAATCTCTGATCAGAGTATGGTGGTAATTATGAAAGGGGTTTCATAGATTACACCATCGATGCAACCACAACATGACACATAGTATCGATTCATTGACAACTCTCGATAGACCAATAGTTGTCGAATCGGTCGGGATATATGAGTTGAAGGGACCGTACTGTACGCTAACCATAATTGAATGGTTCTTGCAGGCACTATCATGTGATACCTAGGGAATCACGTAAGCGATGCTGCTAGGCGTTTAACGTGATTGGTTGGGTACTATCAGACTTGAGTTCTGACGTTCTTACTATCAAGGAGTTGATAAGTAAGAATGGAGCAATTGGGGTATGCTCGAATAAGGACATGTTTAGTCCGAATCACATTGAGATGTGAACCCACGGCTAGTTGTATCAATGAACCATTGAGGGCCACACAAGTACTTGCTTAGTAAATCCCGAAGAGAAGTAAAATAGTTCAATGTGTTGAACGGCTTATAAATGTGTTTATAAGCGTTAAGAAAAATAGAAGTATGACTTCTAAGAGAGAAATACAAATTTTAATTTATGGAAGTGTTCCTAAGATTAAAATTTGGCCGAGTAAATAATGTAGTTGAAAATTGTGATTTTCATGAACATTATTGGAGACTAAATTAAATTAATTCAAGTGTTGAATTAATTAAACACTAGTGGACCTAGTAGAGTCTAAATAATTAAATTAATTCAAGTGTTGGATTAATAATATTAAGTCTAGTAGAGCTTAATTTAAATAATTATTTAACTAGTGGGACTTGAGTAAAATCAAGTAATATTTAATTAATCTCAAATGTGTTTGAGATAATAAAATTTAGTCTATGGTTTTTAATGTGTTAAAAACCATATAATATATGTGAGACATGCTAGGGTTTGCATGCTTGGGAGGTGAAAGGTTGTTGATTACTTTTTAATAAAAAAATTCCAAAGACATGCAACTTTTGAGAGACAACTTTCACAACTACCTAGGCTAGTCTCCCACTCTCACTTGGAACTCACTTGGCCGAAATCTTCTTCTAATTTTCTCTAAAATATTTTCAAGTTTTGTTCCTCATTTTGGAGAGCAAAAATCATTCTCTTTGAAAAATCTTCTTGCTTTTCTAGTGCAAAGTAAGAAGGGATTTACATAGCCAAGTGGTGGGCCTTATTCTTGAAGGGAAAAGAAGGAGCTTGTAGATTTCTTTCATCCATACAAGAGCCAAAGTGTTTACACTTGGTTGGTGCCATTCATCAACTCTAAGGGGTTGATAGGTAAATCCTAAATCATCCTATGAATGGTTTTAATTTGATTTTGTAAATATTGCACAAATTTATTAAGGGGGCCGAAAATTTTGTTCAAAAATTTATATTTTTCGCTTCCGTTGCGTTTCCGGCCTCCGTAACCGGTCCGCTTTCATGTTTATGGTCTAAAACAGGCATCTAGGAGTTGGAACTTCAGATTCGACAGTACAATCAAAGAGTTTGGTTTTACTAAGAATCCTGAGGAACCCTGTGTGTATAAGAAGGTCAGTGGGAGTGATGTGACATTCCTGGTGTTTTATGTTGATGACATTCTAATCATTGGGAATGATGTAGGAATGTTGCAATCAACTAAAATATGGTTAGCAAGTGAGTTCTTGATACAGGACTTGGGTGAAGCATCTTTTGTATTTGGAATACAGATCTATAGAAATAGATCAAGAAGATTGCTTGGTCTCACCAAGTCCACATACATTGATACCATCGTGAAGCGGTTCTCGATGGATGAGTCCAAGAGAGGACATATACCAATGTGTCATGGCGTGTCCCTATCCAAGTCTATGTCTCCCAAGACTGATGCAGAGATAGCAGCGATGACAAGCATTCCTTATGCATCTGCGATTGGTAGCATCATGTATGGGATGATATCGACACGTCCTGACGTGGCTTTCGCACTATGTGTCGTGAGTAGATATCAATCGAACCCTGGTCTTCCACACTGGAAAGCTGTGAAAGACATCCTCAAGTAGTTGAGAAGGACCAATAAATTGTTCTTGGTCTATGGGGTGGAGAACTTAAATTGGAAGGCTATACCAACTCTAGATTTCGAAGCGATATCGATGACTCGAAGTTAACCTCTGGGTTTGTATTAATGCTCAATGGTGCTGTTGTCTCTTGGAAGAGTTCCAAGCAAGATAATACTGCGGATTCCATCACAGAGGGTGAATACATTGCTGCATCAGATGCAGCAAGGGAGGCTGTTTGGATAAGGAATTTCGTCTAAGAGTTGGACGTCATTCCTAATGGAGTTGCTCCTGTCCCGGTGTTGTGTGACAATACGGGAGCTATAGCTCAAGCAAAGGAGCCCAGGTCTCATCAGAAGTCCAAACATGTATTGAGAAAGTACCACATCCTCGGAGAGATTGTGGAAAGAGGAAGAAGTGTCTTTTGACATAGTCGGCTCCGCAGATAATGTTGCTGATCTACTAGCTAAGCCTTTACCTGGACCATTATTCGAGATGCATCGCGAATCAATGGATTTGAAACATATGGGTAGTTGGCTCTAGTGCAAGTGGGAGATTGTTAGAGTAGGTGCCCGTCGAGCCAAGTGTTGGCCGAGTGTTCACAATGAAACTCTATGTATAAGCAATCTTTATTTTAATAATATCTGAAATTATTATTTTGGAAAATCTTTATTTGTATACCCATGCTAGTTGCATAGTTAAAGCCCTTGAATATACAAATAGTAGAAAGAATATGAGATGCTCATATGATGAGTATCATGAAACTCATATTTGGAATACTGTATATTCTAAACAGTTCCTAGTCGATTCAGCCGCCGCTAAGAAGGATATAGGCGGCTAGAGTTCGAGACTAGTATCTGCGATGTGAGTACCATGTTTCATTGGTAGGGGACTGTAATGCCCTAGAATTTAATTACCGTAATCTGAAATGATTTGGGTATGATTACCGTAATCTGGAATTAATCTGAAATGATTTAGTAATTAATTACGGTAAATATAGACGGAATGGAGTGGCCGGAAAGACGGAATAATACACGAAATATGTGCGAGGGAGACATGAGTCGCGCACATGCGCCACGAGATGCGCGAGGCATGCGCGCATAGGACCGAAGCTTCCACGCACATGCGCGGCGGGTAGGCGCGCACATGCGCGGCATGTCCAGTAGCATGAATGCCGAGACTGTAAGTCTCGCGCATATGCGCGGGGTAGTGCGCGCATATGCGCGAGCACTCCAGTAGGTCTCGCGCATATGCGCGACTTGTGTTCGCGCATATGCGCGATCAGTATGGTAGCACGGATAAGGCTCTCGGCGCATATGCGCGGAATTGTGCGCGCATATGCGCCAGTCATGCAGAACGAATGAATGCCACTTGGACTCTAGTATGTTGCGTGGGTGTATATATATATATATACATGTAAACATAATCTTCAGAAATCAGAATCGAGAGGAAAGCTTTGAATTTGATTTCAACGTGCGATCGATCCGTCCGTCAGATTTTAAATCCGACTTCAGTACCGAGTTCCTATCAACGTAGACTACAACTGGACGTAAGTTTTGCTACGTTTAGACATGTTTTGAATTTATGATATTGTCTACAGTGAATAGGAGATAGATATGATGTTCTTGACACAGTATACATCTTATATCTGAAGTCAGATTGATGAACGGACTATGTATGGAATTATGAGGAATTTTCAGAGTTATTCGATTGTAATATACTGAATTGATATCAGAATCATGGTATTATTGATTTTGTGATACGGGGATTGATATCTGATTTGTACTGATATGGTATTGCCGGGATGGCGGGATTGTACAGAATTGATATAGAAATTGGTATTGATATTGATTATGAGTTTCTGTATTATATCTGTGATGTTGGGATTGACGGGGTTACTGAGATTGTATTATTATACCGTCGAAACATCAGTGAACTGATATTGATCAGAACAGGCTTTGAATTGAGCTGTAGATTGACACAGTCTATTCGATATTGTGAATTCAGATTGACATGGACAGACGTGAAATGGAGTCTGCATCTTCGTCAGATCATGAAGACAAAGGTATAAGTCAATGTGGTATTGGGAGATGGACTTGAGTCGGTTTAGACTTGGGTTTCCCTAAATCACATACTTTACTTTATTGCATTGATATTTGCATTGAGTTGATTGATATACTTGTTTTCTTGATTTTAGACAGCAGGTATTAGAGGAGTCATCTTATGACAGAAGTGCCGTTAGTGGTGGGAACACCACGGGCACATTGCACGATGTCATAAGATGGTGTATTGGCGGATGTGCCAAAGACTGTCACTGGATGTTGGATTATCGATGTGGATAGATTGATAGCTTCTTCTATTACTGTTGGTTGATATTATATCGATGTGGATAGATGTATAGCTTATTCTATTACTGTTGATTGATATTATATCGATGTGGATAGATTCATCGTTCCTTCTATTACTGTTAATCGATGGTATATCGATGTGGATAGAATCGGACTTTGTTCTATTACTGGTAATCGATATCATATCAATGTGAATAGAATCAGGGCTTGCTCTATTACTGGTAATCGATAATATATCAATGTGGATAGAATCAGGGCTTCGTCTATTACTGTTAATCGATACTGTATCGGTGTGGATAGAACTTGAGTCTTTTCTATTATTGTTAATCGATACTATATCGACGTGGATAGAACTGGAGTCTTTTCTATTACTGTTAGTCGATATATACATGCCAACTTCTGGAACCGAGATCCCTAGACTAGGAGTGAGTCTAGTTTGAATTATGTAGCTACGAGTATAGTTGACAGTGTACTTGTGATTATGTTTCAGATTTGTTACATATGGTGGTTACCTGATTACATGCTTTATATTAGTTTATATGATTGCATGTTTCATTGATTTATACTGGGAGTTATTCTCACCGGTTTATCCGGCTGTTGTCTTGTCTGTATGTGTACTTGACAACAGGTGGGACAGGTTCAGGGTCGAGGAGATGAGGAGAGATCGAGTTAGAGTGGAGACTTCGGACTTTGATCTGAGATAGGGTTCGAACACTTGACATTAGTTGTTAAACTCTAGTTTGAATAAATGTTTTGTAATACAGGATTTGTATTTTATATACTGAGATGTATATATGTTTTATTTCACTATGTTCCGCAATTTCAAAAGAAAAAATTTTTAGACCCTGTTTTATAATTGGGTAATTAGTCCCAATGATGATTAAGAACTTGATTAGCGTCCGGGTCCCCACAGGGACATTGTGATGTCCGAGCATGCAGATAGGTGCTCCTGGTAGAGTGCCCTGAACAACCCTCCATAAAAGGACTTTCCAAGTGGTTCTCACTTATCGAGTGGAAACGTCCTGGTTTATGGTTGTACACCATTAGTCTTTATGACCCGGGACAACATTGAGACTCTAGGTGCTAGCATTACATTTTGACTTGTTAACCGACTCTCAAGGGGTCATCAGGTGGCAAGGTTGAGTGTTCTGTCGAAACATATAGGAGTCGATGCATTGTAGTCGGGGATTCACCGCTTACCTTCGGGTATGGATATCATATGTGTTATCATGTGTGTGTAGGTTGAAATCTCTGATCAGAGTATGATGGTAATTATGAAAGGGGTTTCATAGATTACACCATCGATGTAACTATGACATGACATATAGTATCGATTCATTAACAACTCTCGATAAACCAATGGTTGTCGAATCGGTCGGGATATATGAGTTGAAGGGACCGTACTGTACGCTAACCATAATTGAATGGTTCTTGCAGGCACTATCATTTCATACCTAGGGAATCATGTAAGCGATGCTGCTAGGCGTTTAACATGATTGTTTGGATACTATCAGACTTGAGTTCTGACGTTCTTGTTATCAAGGAGTTGATAAGTAAGAATGGAGCAATTGGGGTATGCTCATATAAGGACATGTTTAGTCCGAATCACATGGAGATGGAACCCACGGCTAGTTGTATCAATGAACCATTGAGGGCCACACAAGTACTAGCTTTCTAGATCCCGTTGAGAAATAAAAATAGTTCAATGTGTTGAACGGCTTATAAAGGAGTTTATAAGCGTAAGGAAAATTAGAAGTATGACTTCTATAAAGAAGAAAATAGTTCTATGTGTTGAACGGCTTATAAATGAGTTTATAAGCGTAAAGAAAAATAGAAGTATGACTTCTATGAGAGAAATGTAAATTTTAATTTAAGGAAGTGATCCTAAATTAAAAGTTGGCCAAGTGAATAATGTATTTGAAAATTGTGATTTTCATAAACATTATTATGGACTAAATTAAATTAATTCAAGTCTTGAATTAATTAAACATTTGTGGACCTAGTAGAGTCCAAATAATTAAATTAATTCAAGTCTTGAATTAATTAAATTATATTGAGTCTTGTAGAGCTCAATTTAAATATATTATTTAGCTAGTGGACTTGAGTAAATTCAAGTAATGTTTAATTAGTCTCAAATATGTTTGAGATAATTAAATTTAGTCCATGGTTTTTTAAGTTGTTAAAAACCATATAATATATGCATGCATGGGAGGTGAAGGGTTGGGAGACAACTTTTTGCACAACGAAGGCATGGCATGCACATGCTTAACTCAACTTTTTCCACAACCAAGAAAATTGTTCTCCCTTCTCTCCCATCACCTTATGGCCCAAATTTTACTCATTTTTCTCCTCCATTTTTTGTTCTTCAATTGTTGAGGAATGCACACACTTCTTAATGAAAAATGCTCTAATTTTTCTAGTGCAAAGTTAGAGTGGTTCTAGCTAGTTGGTGGTGGGCTTAATATTTGAGCAAGGTGGGCTCAAAGGGAAGCTTGAAGATTGTCTTGCCATTAAAGAGCTTAGTTGTTTGACAACTAAGTTGGAGCCACAATCAATCTTTTAAAGATTGATAGGTATATCTCTCAAACACCCTATGTATGACATGTGTTTGTTTTTGTATTTGCTACACAAAATGTGGGGTGGCCGAAAATTTTTCTTGTAAAATTCGATTTTTATACTTCCGTTGCGCTTCCGGTCACCGTAACCAATCCCCTTTCAATGTGTTTGTGGTTGTGTTGGTTTTATGGATTAATTGATATGGGTTTATAATTATTGAGATGTTGATGGCACAATATATGGTTTATTGTTGTAGGAATTCAACCAAAATTTAAAACCAAGTGTTCCAAGTGGTTGTAAGTGGAATTTAATTCCTTGTGCTCACATGATATTATATGTATGATGTTTCAATGATTATGTATTGATTAATTTGTTATATATATTGGAGACATTTTTATGTCTCAATTGTGAAAAAGAGAATGCAAAAGAAAGAGTATGCAAAGTGTTTGTTTAAATGTCAAAGTGAGAGTTCAAATGATATATGGATTGATAGATACATAGTCAGAGATTGAATGCAATTAGTTGATCAACGACCATAGGCTTATATCCCTCAGAGTTATCGATTTATATCGATGGGATATAGGTACAGAGACAGAGATACTATATAGATATCAATCCAACAGATAAAAGAGAAATACCATCTTATTGTTATATTGCTATGTTCTTCATGTTCCAAGAGTTGATGGTATTTATTGATTTCAAAGCTATGTTTTCAGAGAATTATATGTACATTGTTATGTAAGAGTTCCACTTGCTGAGTTTTATACTCATTTCAGTTAATTTCATGTGATGCAGATAAGAGCAATGGGCCGGGACGTTGATTGTGGGACGGAGTCATATGCATACCAAGATGGAAGGAAGAAGATTATTTTTGCAAGCATTTTGGACATGATCACAAGAATGATATTTTGCTTTTTGTTATATCATTTTATTGATCATGTGTATACTTTTGATTATATATGAAATGTATTTTGATTCCTTCTTCCATTTTAAAGAAAAATTTTAATTTCCGCTGCTATTTTTATAAAACGGGTCAGAGGTGTCACATTTAGTGGTATTGGAGCACCGTTCTTTAGACCAATGCATATCACTTCGTCTACTTTCAACTGTCAGGGTATGTCTTTTTCTACATCTATTCATTGTTATCTATTGATTTGTTTTGTGTGAGCACATTGTAGAATATGCCTCCTAAGAGGAAAGCCGTAGAGGGTTAGGATAGTTCTTCCTCTAGAGTTGTCGATGAGTTCGGCAAGTTGTTGAAAGAGCAAGCCAAGGTCCATAGTGAGCAGATCCAACAGTTGCTCCATTTGCAAGGTACAGGACAAGGTAGAGGACAGGGTAGAGGCCAAGTGGCTCAGGCAGTGGGAACCGATGGGATCTTTACTGCTTTCAAGAGGATGGATCCGCCTGAATTTGCAGGAAGAACTGATCCATTGATGGCCGTAGAGTGGATCAAGGCACTTGAGGCTATTTTTGATCATCTCAACTATGAAGACAAGGACAGAATCAGTTGTGTAGTGTTCATGTTAGTCAAAGCTGCACGTATTTGGTGGAATGCTACCAAGGTTAGTGTGGATGTTCCCGCATTGAAGTGGCAAGAGTTCACTGATCTTTTCTATGACAAGTACTTCCCAGATGCACTTCAAGCTAGGAAGGTGAATGAGTTCTTGGAGCTTCGACAGGGAGGTATGAATGTTGATGAGTATATTCTGAAGTTTGAGGAGGGCTGTCTGTTTCCCCGTACATTGCCTCCAATGACAAAGACAAGGGTGCCCATTTCATTCGAGGCCTTCGAGCAGAAATCAGAAGGGACATCAATATGTCGAAGGTTGTGACATTCAAAGAGATTGTGGCTAAGGCTCTGTTAGCCGAGCAAGATGAGAAAGACATTGCCAGGGAAAGACAAGCGAGACAGCAGACCATTGCTCAGAGAGGCCATGGTTCAAGTCAAAGAGGAAAGGATCGTTTCAAGGGGAAAGGAAAGTTAGAGCCGAGTCCTAAATCACCGGCAGTTCTATTTGATCCCGAGAAGCCATTTTGTCCCAAGTGCAGTAGACATCATCAGGGAGAGTGCAGATTTTGTACTCATACTTGCTATCGATGTGGCACTGCAGGCCATATTGCCAAACACTGTCCAAGAGGAAGTTTTAAACCATGATTCTTCTGTGATCTCTAGCACTATTTTAATTTCAGGCAAAGTAGCTACGACATTGACTGATACAGGTGCTACTCATTCTTTTATGTCTGAACTATTTTTGAGATCTTTGGGTATAGTTACTTCTGTTATTCCCCTTCAGTTTAATGTTGTATTGCCTTCGGGGGATGTGTTGTGCCTGACATCTATTGTGTATGCGTGCTCTATTCAAATTGATGAGCGAGTGGTTTTTGCTGATTTGATTTTTATCCCGATGGTTGCGTTTTATATTATACTTGGCATGGATTGGCTATCAACCTATCATGCAGTGATTGATTGCGTTGCTAAGACGGTGAAAATTTCAGTTGATAGCAATAGGGAAGGTATGCTCGCCAGTGCAGGTACTTCGCTGGTTCTTCTTTTTATTTCGTGTCTTGAGGCTAAGAAGTTGTTGTTTAGAGGTTGTGATGGGTTTCTGGCTTCAATTGTTGATGTGGATAGAATGGTTAACTTGAATAGTGATGATATTGATGTTGTGAAAGAATTCTCTGATGTATTTGAGGATGATGTGCCGGGTTTGCCGCTGGACTGAGATGTAAAGTTTGTGATTGATCTAGTTCCAGGTACGGATCCTATTTCTAAGGCTCCGTATAGAATGGCCCCTACGGAGATGAAGGAGTTGAAGACGCAGTTGCAAGATGTAGTAGCCCGAATTCCAAATTGGGTAATTAACGGATTAATGGTGATTAAGAAGGTTTAATGTGTAATTTTGACCATGGTCATGATCGGACGGACCGAAGATGGTTCGGTAGCACCGAAGAGTTCGGACGATCCGAAGTGGGTTCGGTGGATCCGATCATGAGGTGTCAAGAGTTGATCGACACGTCAGTTTGCATGCAAGTTCGGATGATCCGAAGTGTAGGTTCGGTGGATCCGATCATGAGGTGTCAAGAGCCGATGGACACGTGGGAGTTCGGACGTTCCGAAGTGGGTTCGGTGGATCCGAACATAGCCTATAAATAGTGCTCGGATTTCCTCATTTTGTATTGCAAATTCTTGAGTTGTGTCTCATATTTGAGAGGTTTGGAAGGTTTCTAGGGTAGTTGTCGGTCGAGCGATAGCCAAGAGCTGCCAGGATTGGTAGCGTAGCGACGCCTGAGTTACGAGGCAATCAATATCAAAGGGCTGTCGACGGACGAAGGTAAACCCTAAACCTTTGGTGGTACTGGTTTTGCTAGTCGAGCATGGTAGTATTGTTCATTGGGTATGCTTTTGATGCGTAGGCTTGTTCTAGACCTGATTAGCGGTGTTGCGTAAGGCTAGGCTTGCTGTGATAGAGGTACGAAAGTACTATCCGAGATATCCTGGTCGAGTATACATCCTTATATGTGTTGCATGATTATGTGGTGCATTGATATATGTCATATGATGCATGCTATTATGTCACGTTTTATGATGCATGTTGCATTTCATGTTGAGCCGTATCTCCTTCGAGATAGCCTTTACTGTTGAGCTGTATCTCTTTCGAGATAAGCTATATCTTGTGGGGCCGCTCAGCCCTGTCTTCTCTTGTGGACGCATGGACACCGAGAGTACACAGTGGCCGACGGGTCCGGAGGGCTTCGGTGATCCGGGACATTTTAGGTCCACGTCTGTTCTTGTAGTGGATGCAGTGACCCAGAGGAGTACCGCGCGGCACTATCCACTTGGCGCCTCTAGACTGAGCATTTTGAGATCCTTTGTTACTCCTGTTTCTTGACTACCCTGGTATCATATCATAGCATGTGCATTTCATATAGGCTTGTATACTCATGCTTTTGTACTGGGCGTTCTTATCGCTCACGTCCTCGGTTTTGTTTATCTTGGACACCCCATTCCCATGGGGCAGGCCTCAGGTTGGATGGCTCAGGAAGAGCAGGAGGAGGACAGTGAGTAGCTGGTTGGTTTAGTTTTCAGTACTATTCTATTCGATATGGCTGTACCGAATATATTTTGAGTTGTTCTGATTTCGATTGGGTTGTATAACTATTGTCGTCGGCCATATTTCCGCTGTTATCTCTGATTATTATTAATTAAGTTAATTGCATGCTTAGTTCTTGATTAGTAGGTGATTTTGGAGCGGGTCACTACATTTATGGTATCAGAGCATGCTTACGATTTTGGGATATAGATTCTGTTTTGGGATTTTCGTTGACCATTTTACCATTTTCCCCATTCTATCTTGTAGCGATGGCTGACCACTTTGGTGATGAGAGTAGTCAGGGAAGTGTAGGTCGTTGGGGTGACCAGGACGATCGTAGGCGTCATCGTGAACATCGTCATCGTCGGGATGGTTCTAGGCGTTTTGATTTGCACCGTTTCATTCAGATGGGGCCTAAGCCTTTAGTCGGCGGTGAGACTCCCGATGATGCTGAGGATTGGTTAGAGCGCATGGAGAGTTGTTTCCGTGCATTCCAGTGCACCGAGGAGCAGAGGATGGAGACCCTTAGTTTTCTTCTCGAGGGCCGTGCGCGCAAGTGGTGGCGATCGACTTCTGCGCCGATAGTCCAGTCTCAGGGTAGGGTGACTTGGGCCGATTTCCGTGCAGCTTTCATGCAGCTGTATTTTCCTCCAGCCCTTCGCCAGGCAAAGACGATTGAGCTCCTGAATCTTAAGCAGGGGAGTATGTCTGTTGATGAATATCAGCAGAAGTTCTTCGAGTTGTTACCCTTTGCCCCTCATATCAGTGGCAGTTCTGAGGCCAAGTATGACCATTTCCTTCAGGGTCTTAACCAGGAGATTTTTGATCGAGTCACTGTCTGTGATAATCCTACTTCTTATGATGGGTTAGTGAACCGGTGTCGCCAGGCAGAGATCAGTCTCCAGCGTGGTAGGGCTATTCTTTCCTCTAGACCTCCGAGTACTTTGAGCCCTCGATCTCAGTCTTTCAAGAAATCTGGTTCTTCTTCTTCTGGATCTGGATCACGGTCTAGCGGTGTTTTCCGCTTTGGTAAGAAGAAGGTTTCTTGTGTGCATTGTGGGAAGAACCATCCATCGGAGCAATGCCGATCAGCCGCGGGAGCTTGTTTTCAGTGCGGAGAGATGGGTCATCTCAAGAAGAATTGTCCTCAGTTACGAGGTGGAGCAGGATCTGGTTCCGGATCTCAGACGACTGTTCAGCAGAGGAGGCAGGGTCAGGCAGTGGGTAGTTCAAATCTTCGACCTCGTGCCCAAGGTCAGGTTTTTGCGCTGAACCAGGATCATGCTGCAGATGAAACGGAGAGAGTCATAGTAGGTACTTTTCGTTTATGCGGTATCCCTGCTTTTGTTCTTATTGATACCGGAGCATCACATTCATTCATTTCTGTACGATTTGTTAAGCGTCATAAGTTACCGTATGTTTCTCTAGACGTCATTCTTTCTGTTTCTACTCCGATGGGTCATTCGGTGTTAGCGAAGCGTCTAGTGATGGGTTGTCCCTTAGATTTTGAGGGTAACGAATTGATTGCGAATCTTATGATCCTGGAGATGGAAGATTTTGATTGTATTCTAGGTATAGACCTATTGACTGCATACCGAGCTACCGTGGATTGTTACCAGAAGCTTGTTCAGTTTCGTACGACTGAGAGCTCTAGTTGGTTTTTCTATGGTGAGGGAGCGCGACCTCCGATGCCAGTGGTATCTGCTCTGAAAGCCTGTCGTGCTTTAGAGTCGGGCGGGGAAGGCTACCTCATCTATGCGATTGATTCATCCACAGGTAGTGTTGGTATAGAGGATATTCCAGTGGTTTGTGAATTTCCTGATGTTTTTCCAGATGAGATTCCTGGTTTTCCTCCGGTTAGAGAGTTGGAATTTGGCATTGAGTTAATGCCAGGGACTGCACCGATTTCTAGTGCCCCCTATCGTCTTGCTCCGTCAGAGATGAGAGAATTGAAGCAGCAATTGCAGGATCTTCTTGATAAAGGTTATATTCGCCCGAGTGTTTCACCTTGGGGAGCTCCAGTCTTGTTTGTCAAGAAAAAGGATGGATCGATGCGATTGTGTATTGATTATCGCCAGCTGAATCGTGTGACGATCAAAAACAAGTATCCATTACCTCGTATCGATGATTTGTTCGATCAGCTTCAGGGTACCTCTGTTTACTCCAAGATTGACTTGCGATCGGGTTATCATCAGATGAGAGTTAGAGATGATGATATTTCCAAGACTGCATTTCGTACTCGATATGGGCATTACGAGTTTCTAGTTATGCCATTTGGATTGACGAATGCGCCAGCGGTGTTCATGGATCTGATGAATCGAGTCTTTCGGGATTTTCTAGATCAGTTTGTTGTGGTTTTCATCGACGATATCTTGATTTATTCTCACAGTGTGGAAGAGCATATCCAACACTTGAGGATTGTGTTGCAGATTCTTCGCGAGAAGCAATTGTATGCTAAGCTGAGTAAGTGCGAGTTCTGGATTGATCGTGTAGTATTCCTTGGTCATGTGATTTCCAAGGAAGGAATTTCTGTGGATCCCAGCAAGATTGAGGCAGTGCTGAATTGGTCACGTCCTACGACGGTGGCTGAGATCCGTAGTTTCCTAGGTCTGGCAGGGTATTATCGTCGCTTCATTGTGAATTTCTCTCAGGTAACTAGACCATTGACGCAACTTACTCGGAAGGATGTTCCATTTGAGTGGTCATCTGAGTGCGAAGATAGTTTCAGAGAGCTTCGTCGACTTCTGACTTCTGCACCTGTTTTGGTGTTACCGTCAGGATCTGATGGTTTCAGTGTTTACACCGATGCTTCTTTTCAAGGATTAGGGTGTGTGTTGACGCAGAATGGTCATGTGATCGCTTACGCATCCAGGCAGTTAAAACCTCACGAGGAGAAGTACCCTATTCATGATCTAGAATTAGCTGCTATTGTGTTTGCGCTAAAGATCTGGCGTCATTACTTGTACGGGGTTAAGTTTGAAATTTTTACTGATCATAAGAGTCTGAAGTATCTGTTCACTCAGGCTGAGTTGAACATGAGACAACGTCGTTGGATGGATCTACTTAAAGATTATGACTGCGAGATCAAATACCATCCAGACTCTGCGAATCTCACAGCCGATGCTCTTAGTCGCAAGGTGAGAGTCTCTGCACTTCAGACCAGTGCTATGATTAGTACTATCCAGGATTGTTGTTCGTTGGGTTTTAATTTCAAACATCGGAAAGGTATGGAGAGCATTCGTGTTGCTACCATTTTATCTGAGCCAGCTTTGTTCGCTCGGATTCGAGATGCTCAGATGTCTGATCTCAAGACTCAGAGATTAGCTCGGTTGGTTGGTGGAGATAGCAATTTCCATTATCAGTCTAATGGTCTTCTGTGTTTGTCTAATCGGGTTGTGGTACCAGAGGATGATACTTTGAGGGAAGAGATCTTATCTCAGGCCCATCGAAGCAAGTTGAGTGTCCATCCAGGAAGCAACAAGATGTATAAAGATTTGAGGACACGATTTTGGTGGAAAGGGATGAAGCGCAGCGTTTATCAGTTTGTTTCCAAGTGTCTTGTTTGTCAGCAGGTTAAGGCAGAGCACCGTCGACCGGGAGGATTATTGTTGAACTTACCTATTCCCGAATGGAAGTGGGAGCATATCGCGATGGACTTCATTACTCACTTACCATTGTCTTCGAGGAATAGTGATGCTATTTGGGTAGTGGTGGATCGACTCACCAAGTCTGCTCATTTTCTGCCATATAACCGTGATTTCACTTTCGATCGTATGGCTCGATTGTACATTCAAGAGATTGTACGTTTGCATGGGGTGCCAGTTAGTATTGTCAGTGACAGAGATCCTCGTTTTACCTCACGATTTTGGGGTAGTTTCCAGGCGGTATTGGGTACGTCCCTAAGTTTAAGTACAGCTTATCATCCAGAGACCGACGGTCAGACGGAGAGGACTATCCGTACACTTGAGGATATGATGCGAGCTTGTGTGATGGATTTCGGAACCGCTTGGCAGGATCATTTGCCTTTGATTGAGTTCGCGTACAACAACAGCTATCATCGTAGTATTGGTATGGCACCATTTGAGGCGTTGTATGGGCGACGTTGTCGTACTCCATTATTTTGGGATGAAGTTGGGGAACGACATGTTGAGGGACCGGAGTTAGTCCAGCAGGCTATTGATAAGGTTGCAATAATCAAGAAGCGGATTAAGATCGCTCAGGATCGACAGGCTAGTTATGCGAACACCAAACGTCGACCTCTTTATTTTCAGCCAGGTGAGAAAGTGTTTCTCCGAGTTTCGCCTTTTCGCAGGATTTTGAGATTTGGTCTCAAGGGTAAGCTGTCTCCGAGATTTATTGGTCCATTTGAAATATTGGAAAGCGTGGGAGATTTGGCTTACAGACTTGCATTGCCGCCGTACCTATCAAGTATTCATGATGTGTTCCACGTATCTTTGTTGAGACGATACATAGCAGATGAGTCTCACATCTTGCATCCCTCTGAAGTTCAACTAAATTCGGATTTGTCTTACGTGGAACGACCAGTGCGGATTCTCGATCGCAAAGACAAGGTATTGCGGAATAAGATCATTCCTCTTGTCTTAGTTCAGTGGCAGCGCAGAGGCACTGAAGAAGCCACTTGGGAGTTAGAAAGTCGTATGCGTTTGGAGCATCCAGAGCTCTTTTGAGTTGTACTATGGTTGTAATATGGAGGTGTGTGTGTTTTTCCGTTGTAATCCAAATATCAGTTGTGTTCAACAACAAATTGAGTTATAATAACAATGTTGTTATTTCAGTTTTTGTTCATCCTATAAACTTGATTTCGAGGACGAAATCTTTTTAAGGGGGGGAGAATGTAGTAGCCCGAATTCCAAATTGGGTAATTAACGGATTAATGGTGATTAAGAAGGTTTAATGTGTAATTTTGACCATGGTCATGATCGGACGGACCGAAGATGGTTCGGTAGCACCGAAGAGTTCGGACGATCCGAAGTGGGTTCGGTGGATCCGATCATGAGGTGTCAAGAGTTGATCGACACGTCAGTTTGCATGCAAGTTCGGATGATCCGAAGTGTAGGTTCGGTGGATCCGATCATGAGGTGTCAAGAGCCGATGGACACGTGGGAGTTCGGACGTTCCGAAGTGGGTTCGGTGGATCCGAACATAGCCTATAAATAGTGCTCGGATTTCCTCATTTTGTATTGCAAATTCTTGAGTTGTGTCTCATATTTGAGAGGTTTGGAAGGTTTCTAGGGTAGTTGTCGGTCGAGCGATAGCCAAGAGCTGCCAGGATTGGTAGCGTAGCGACGCCTGAGTTACGAGGCAATCAACATCAAAGGGCTGTCGACGGACGAAGGTAAACCCTAAACCTTTGGTGGTACTGGTTTTGCTAGTCGAGCATGGTAGTATTGTTCATTGGGTATGCTTTTGATGCGTAGGCTTGTTCTAGACCTGATTAGCGGTGTTGCGTAAGGCTAGGCTTGCTGTGATAGAGGTACGAAAGTACTATCCGAGATATCCTGGTCGAGTATACATCCTTATATGTGTTGCATGATTATGTGGTGCATTGATATATGTCATATAATGCATGCTATTATGTCACGTTTTATGATGCATGTTGCATTTCATGTTGAGCCGTATCTCCTTCGAGATAGCCTTTACTGTTGAGCTGTATCTCTTTCGAGATAAGCTATATCTTGTGGGGCCGCTCAGCCCTGTCTTGTCTTGTGGACGCATGGACACCGAGAGTACACAGTGGCCGACGGGTCCGGAGGGCTTCGGTGATCCGGGACATTTTAGGTCCACGTCTGTTCTTGTAGTGGATGCAGTGACCCAGAGGAGTACCGCGCGGCACTATCCACTTGGCGCCTCTAGACTGAGCATTTTGAGATCCTTTGTTACTCCTGTTTCTTGACTACCCTGGTATCATATCATAGCATGTGCATTTCATATAGGCTTGTATACTCATGCTTTTGTACTGGGCGTTCTTATCGCTCACGTCCTCGGTTTTGTTTATCTTGGACACCCCATTCCCATGGGGCAGGCCTCAGGTTGGATGGCTCAGGAAGAGCAGGAGGAGGACAGTGAGTAGCTGGTTGGTTTAGTTTTCAGTACTATTCTATTCGATATGGTTGTACCGAATATATTTTGAGTTGTTCTGATTTCGATTGGGTTGTATAACTATTGTCGTCGGCCATATTTCCGCTGTTATCTCTGATTATTATTAATTAAGTTAATTGCATGCTTAGTTCTTGATTAGTAGGTGATTCTGGAGCGGGTCACTACACAAGATCTTTTGGATAAAGGTTTTATTCGACCGAGTTCTTCGCCTTGGGGAGCTCCGGTTCTTTTTGTGAAGAAGAAAGATGGGTCTTTGCGGCTTTGCATTGATTACAGAGAGATCAACAAAGTTACTGTCAAGAATAAATATCTGTTGCCACGGATAGATGATTTGTTTGATCAGCTGCAGGGGGCTACAGTGTTTTCGAAGATTGATCTGCGATCTGGCTATTATCAGTTGAAAGTTAGGGAGTCTAATATCCCTAAGACGGCGTTTCGGACCAGGTACGATCATTATGAATTTCTTGTGATGTCTTTTGGTCTGACTAATGCTCCTTCAGTCTTCATGGACCTGATGAACCGGGTGTTCAAGCCGTATTTGGATAGCTTCGTCATTGTTTTCATCGACGACATTTTGATCTATTCCAAGACCAGAGAGCTTCATGCAGGGCAACTCAGAGTTGTTCTTCAGTTGCTGAGAGAGAAGAGGTTGTATGCTAAGTTGAAGAAATGTGAGTTCTGGTTGGAGCAGATTTCATTCTTAGGCCATGTTTTCTCAAAGGATGGGATAGCTGTTGATCCTGTGAAGATCGAGGCGGTTCAGAAGTGGCCTATTCCTACCAATGTAACAGAGGTACGCAGTTTTCTTGGTTTGGCGGGTTATTATCGTCGTTTCATTTCAGATTTTTCAAAGATTGTCGTGCCATTGACTAATCTGACGAGGAAGACTGTGAAGTTCGAATGGTCCAATGATTGCCAAATTGGATTTCAAGAGTTGAAAGATAAGTTTATGACAGCTCCGGTACTTGCTTTGCCCAGTGGTTCAGATGATTTTGTTGTTTATACTGATGCATTGAAGAAGGGTCTTGGTGCAGTGATCCAACGTGGTAAAGTCATAGCCTATGCTTCTCGCCAGTTGAAGGACTACGAGAAGAATTATCCTACGCATGATTTGGAGCTGACAGCTGTGGTATTCGCCTTGAAAATCTGGAGACATTATTTGTATGGAGTAAAGTGTGAAATTTTCACGGACCACGAGAGTTTGAAGTATTTGTTTTCTCAAAAGGAGCTCAATATGCGACAGAGACGGTGGTTAGAGCTTGTCAAAGACTATTATGTGACGATCAGTTACCACCCAGGGAAAGCGAATGTTGTAGCAGATGCTTTGAGCCGTAAGTCGAGTTCTTCTTTGAGTTCGATGATTCAGCAGCTGTTGTTGTTTGACTTGCAGAGATAGGAGATAGCTTTGGTGGTTCCAGGAACCATTGCTCGCTTTTCAGCGTTGGTCATTCGGGCTACATTGACGGACAGGATCCGTAGAGAGCAAGCCATCGATTCACAGTTGATAGAGTTGAGAGCTAGAGCAGAGGAGAGAGGTAATTCAGAGTTTGGATTGAATGGAGATGGTTTGGTGACATTCAGAGGCCGTATTTGTATTCCTGTTGGTGATGATATTCGGCGAGATATATTGACAGAGGCACACCGCGCCATATTCGATACATCCAGGCAGCACCAAGATGTATGAGGATCTTCGTAGACTATATTGGTGGCCAGGTATGAAGAAAGATATTGCCATATTTATTTCTCAGTGCCTAACTTGTCAGCAGGTGAAGATCGAGAATCAAAGACCTGCTGGGACATTGTTATCATTGCCGATTCCTCAATGGAAATGGGAGCATATTACGATGGATTTCGTGACTGGTCTTCCCAGAACGCAGAAAGGTTTTAACTCTATTTTGGTTATTGTTAATCGGTTGACCAAGTCAGCACATTTTCTTCCAGTCAAGACGACGTATTCCATGAACCAGTATGCCGAAGAATACATAGCATAGATTGTTAGACTACATGGTGTTCTTGTGTCGATCGTGCATGATCGTGACCCTAGATTTACTTCAGAGTTTTGGAAGAGTTTGCACAGAGCTATGGGTTCACGGTTAGCATTTAGTACAGCATATCACCCTCAAAGTGACGGTCAATCAGAGAGAGTTATTCAGATTTTAGAGGATATGCTTAGGGCTTGTACTATCAATTATCCTGGTAGCTGGGATTCCAAATTGCCTCTTGTTGAGTTCACGTACAATAACAGTTACCAAGCGACGATTGGCATGGCACCGTATGAAGCACTTTATGGCAGAAAGTGTAGATCGCCCTTATTTTGGGACGAGATTGGTGAGAGGAAGATGTTGGGTCCAGAGTTGGTTCAACAGACAGCTGATGTTGTTGCTGTTATTCGAGAGAGAATGAAGACAGCGCTGAAACGTCCTCATCTTTTATTTCTTTAAAAGTACTAGTAAATTTTTTTTTTAAAAAAAACCCTCATAATTTCAGTCATTGCATGCCCATGTTCATAAAATAATATTGCACCATTTTAAAATAAATCATCCAACTAGTATTTGAAAATTGAAAGGGGAAAAGTCAAACCAGGAATCGTAAAACGTTTTACCAAACCTAAAAAACAGTAAATGTTGAAAAGTATAGCCCATACTAAACTCTCAAAAACCTCTCAAAGCATAAATAAATAGTCTTAAAATCTTTAACGTAAAACTTAAATCATAATGCGGAAAATATAGCGCTGGTCCTCGGGTTGTGTGCGCCATCAGTCCAGTAGTATCACTCATCAAGACCTCCCTCAGAACCACCTGCATCCATCACACCTAGTGAGTCTAAAGACTCAACACACCATAATCTTTATAACGAATAATACATAATACAGTCAACATATAACGGTGAAAAATACTTTTAAGTAAAAATAACATTTCATGATATGCATAACATTAACATTTTTCCTCAACATGACAAAAATCCTTTTTGACATAATCATAACATTTTTCCTCTTTCTTTATCCTTTGTTGAATTCAGATCGTTAATTGTGACTTTCCTCACATGACATGACATGACGATGGATCCATCAGAAATATAACCACAGTACTGGGCGGCGGGGGACACCAGCAACACTCTCACCGGTCAACTGGGCCCTGGCCTAACATGAATCGAATAGAAATACGATCGTCGGGTGTAATGCCCGGTTACTCGTACAAATGATAATAATGCGTTTATGTCGTTTATTAGGTAGTTATTTAGCTTGTTATATTTCAAGTGATGATTGAGGTATCAATATTGAGATTGAACATGACTTTTATATTGCCCATGGTATATTGAGAATGAATATATGCCTAAATAGTTAGAGTAAGATGTGTAGGTGATGATAGTGTAATGGAAGTTGTGGGAAATGAGACGTAAATATGGTAGTTCGTACGGGTTTTAGCATAATGATTTGAATATTGATCCAAATTGTGTGAGGCCTTAACCCTAAGAAAGCTAAGATATAATGCTACAACTTTCACGTTTCGAGTTTTGTCCAAATCATTGTGGAAGACAAGCCAAAAGCGCCCCGAAGTGAGTTGTGTGTATCGTCACTCCTACAATGACACATGTTAGGAGAATGGGCATAACTTTTTACTCAGACCTCCAAATGACCTGAAACCAGTGGGAGATTAAAGCCAAGACATAGGGCTACAACTTTGTAGTTTACTATTTTTCAGATTATGAACTGAAGAGATGTTTCCGGAGCGATCTTCGATGAAGTAGCGCAGAAGCAGAACAGGTGGCGCCCGAGCGGTAAGATTTTACCGCCCGAGCGCCGTTGTATTTGAAGTTCACTATTTTTCCAGAACATATGGCGCCCGAGCGGTAGAATATGACCGCCCGAGCGCCAGTGCACGAAAACTGCACCTTTTGGACAGAACATTCCGCGCTCGGGCGGTAGAAAATGACCGCCCGAGCGCCGCCTTGCATATAAGAAGATAAGCTTCGACTTTCTAAGCCATTTCTTTAGTTCTTCACCTCCTTTATCAGCAAAAACTCGAAGTAAACCAAGAAACCCTTCCTCCAAAAGCTCTCTTCTTCATTCCTTTCATCATTTTGAAGTTAGAACTTAGTTCTCCATCACAAGAACTTTATAAGGGTGTAAGTTTTCTTCTCTTTTAGTTATGGTACATGTAGCTGACAATAAAGGAATGATTTTCATCTAGTTTATGCAATAGTGACTGAATTATTGGTATATTTGACAGTATAGGAGCGAGAAGCATCTTCTCAAACAAGTATTCGTACGATTGGACTGTAAGTTGGCATGTTCTTGAAGTAATACATGAGTAATATTATGAATTTCAAATGCTTCTCATTGTCTATTGATATATGTACATTTTTAGTATGTTTATTGATGAAAACATAGCACCATATTCCATTGTTATGTATTAAATATGTAAGAAACTCATGAATATTGATGATGGGTGCTATGTAAGGAACAAGAACATGAACATGAAAAGAAAAAGATTGATTTTACATGATTTAGAGCTTGTTGACATCATGGGTGGTTTTAAGTCCACCAAAGCTATTGGCCAATTTATGTTCATGGGGCGTGGGGTTGCCAAAGGTTGCTCCGTGACGTCCAACTCAGTAGTAGCTATATAATAAAGCAAGAACGGTAGTACAGGTCAACTAATGAGGCTCAAGTACAAAAATGAACATTGAATATATGCTACGGTATGACATGTTTTTAAGATTCATTGTGGATCACGACTTGATATGTATGTTCCTTCGATGCATATTGATACGTACAAGTGCCAACTTATTGAGTTTATAAACTCACGTAGCACATGTATTACAGGATCAGGTAGTGAAGATGCGTAGGATGCCGGTTCGCCAATGAATGCTTGTGACGTGCCCCACCTCGACAAGAACCGGGCTTCTTATTGTATAGCTTCCGCATATGTATTATAATGAAATTAATGTCAGGGTTGAAACAAGTTCTATGATATATGTGATGGTACAATGTACGTTTGTATA
Organism: Primulina eburnea; assembly: GCF_022965805.1. Taxonomy (NCBI): domain Eukaryota; kingdom Viridiplantae; phylum Streptophyta; class Magnoliopsida; order Lamiales; family Gesneriaceae; genus Primulina; species Primulina eburnea. The sequence continues at coordinate 20,812,593 of NC_133104.1, read as the reverse complement.
TGAAATATGTTTTTATGTATATATGAATGTTGTTTCTTGAGGTTTGGTTTAAACAAAATGTAGGGACATCATGCCAAAAATTTTATAAACCGTCAAAGTGATGCCTCTTGTTTGATTGGCTTCATATTATAGTTATATCATTCAAACCTTATTTTGATTATGGTAATTATGCTAAGTATAGAGTAAGGGTGTGACATTTATATGGTATCAGAGCCCACGGTTCTTCGACAGGAAAGACACTTCACTTCATCCACATGGAGAACTCGGCAAGTAAGTATCTTTGTATCCCATAGTTTATGCTAAGTTATGTGTCTATGTGATCTATATGTAGGTTAAGATAAGCGACGATGCCATCGAAACGTAAAGTACATGAAGGAGAGTCATCTAAGGGCAAGGCCCCAGCAGTCGAAGGTGAGGGCAGTGCGCCACGACCGATAGATGACTTCGCTCAATTACTCCAACATCAAGCAAAAGTCCATGGTGAACAAATCCAGCAGCTACTGGAGATGCAACGGACTACTCATGAACAGGCACAAGCTCAAGCCATAGTACACAGACATGTGCCTGTTCAGACAGACGTATATGATCGTTTTCGACGTTTGAATCCTCCGGAATTCATGGGAAGCACCGATCCAGCAGTAGCAGAAGAGTGGATTAAGTCATTGGAGTCCATCTTCTCCTACCTTCATATGGAAGATGCAGACAAAGTAACTTGTGCCATATTTTTGTTGACAAAGCATGCAAGGATATGGTGGGAGAGTGCAAGAGTGGTATTACCTGCGATACCATTGACATGGGAAACTTTCAAATCCATGTTTTACAACAAGTATTTCAGTAAAGACGTACGAGCAAAGAAAGCTAGTGATTTCCTTAACTTGAAGCAAGCAACTATGTCAATGACAGAATACATACAACAATTCGAAGCTGGAGTCCAATACGTACCATATATTGCACAAGATGATACAAGTAAGAGCGAACACTTCATGCGGGGACTTCGCTCTAAAATTAAAAGAGATGTACGAATGTCCAAAGTTGCTACGTATGGGGAGATAGTAGAAAGAGCACTTATGGCAGAACAAGATGAACATGACATTGACAGGGACAGGCAACAACGAAGGCAGCAGTACTTTCAGAAGAGCCAAGGAACAGGACAAGGCAAAAAGACTGATAGCAGAGGTACTCGACCAGAGGAACCCCGTGGCAAGGGTCCTCCTCCACGTAAAGAACAAGACAGACCACCTTGTCCTAAATGTGGCAAACTTCATGGCGGGGAATGTATGCAAGGTTCCAATGTTTGCTATCGCTGCAAAAAGCCAGGGCATCTCTCCAAGAATTGTCCAGGGAGTTCTGAGAAAGTGCAGGGACGCCTTTTCTCCATGACCAAAGAAGAATTGGATGCGGATACATCGATGATCACGGGTATGTTCTTGATTTCTGGTATTACTGCTATTGTTTTACTAGATTCAGGAGCCACGCATTCTTTTATTTCGGAATCGTTTGTAAGGAGACTGGGCATTACAGCAAGTACAACTGAGACACAACTCTCCATAGCCTTACCTTCCGGGCAAGAATTACGGACAGATCAGATCGTGCGAGGATGTCCAATATATGTCCAAGGTCATCAGATGTATGCTAAATTGATTGTTTTGAAAATGAACGATTTTGATGTGATATTGGGAATGGATTGGCTCTCGAAGTACAGAGTTAATATTGACTGTGGCCTGAAGATGATCAAGTTTGCACCAGTAGGAGCTGAACCATTCACAGTAGCAAGTGCAGGTATATCCTTACCTCTTCGGATAATCTCTTGTATGAAGGCTTGTAAATTATTACAGAAGGGGTGTCAAGGATATTTAGCATCTGTTTTAGTTATTGATCCACCAGTTCGTGAATTAAAAGATACATATGTTGTTTGTGAGTTTCCAGAAGTGTTTCCTGATGATGTAACAGGCTTACCCCCAGATAGAGAGATCGAATTTGTAATCGATGTTGTGGCAGGAACTCATCCGATCTCAAAAGATCCTTATCGATTAGCTCCTACAGAAATGAAAGAATTAAAAGAACAGTTACAGGAGTTGCTTGATAAAGGGTTTATTAGACCGAGCTTTTCACCGTGGGGTGCACATGTGTTGTTTGTGAAGAAGAAAGACGGTACTCTTCGTTTGTGTATTGATTATCGGGAGTTGAACAAAGTGACAATCAAGAATAAGTATCCACTCCCCAAAATTGATGATTTGTTTGATCAATTACAAGGAGCTGCCATCTTTTCGAAGATTGATTTACGATAAGGCTATCATCAATTAAAAGTGAAGTCAGATGATATTTCTAAGACTGCCTTCCGAACCAGGTACGGGCATTATGAATTTCTTGTAATGCCATTTGGACTAACAAATGCACCAGCTGCTTTCATGGATTTAATGAACAGAATTTTCAAGCCATTTCTAGACAAGTTCGTGATTGTGTTTATAGATGATATTCTCATCTACTCACGAACTGTAGAGGAGCATCGAGAACATTTGCAATTAGTTTTGCAAACTTTGAAAGATAAACATTTGTATGCCAAATGGAAGAAATGTGAATTTTGGCTTGAACAAGTATCATTCTTAGGCCATATTATCTCAAAAGAAGGCAAGATTGAAGCTGTTAATAACTGACTACGACCTACCACTGTTACGAGGTACGTAGTTTCCTTGGGCTAGCTGGTTATTACCGTCGGTTTATAGCGGGATTTTCTAAGATAGCATTGCCTTTGACTGCTTTAACTCGAAAGAATGTGAGATTTGTATGGGACGAAGCATGTGATCGCAGTTTTCAAAAGTTAAAGGAAAAATTGACATCAACACCGGTCCTTGCTATTCCAGAAGGATCAGGAGATTTTGTAGTGTACAGTGATGCTTCGAAACAAGGTTTAGGAGCAGTCTTGATGCAACACGGGAAGGTGATTGCTTATGCCTCTAGGCAATTGAAAGAATATGAAAAGAACTATCCAACACATGATTTAGAACTGGCAGCAGTGGTATTTGCATTGAAAATATGGCGCCATTATCTGTATGGCGAACGATGTGAAATTTATACGGACCACAAGAGTCTAAAATATTTATTCACGCAAAAAGAACTGAATATGAGACAACGACGTTGGTTGGAATTGGTGAAGGATTACGATTGTGTTATTAATTATCATCCAGGCAAAGCCAATGTTGTTGCAGATGCGTTAAGTCGAAAGTCCAGTTCTATTGCTGCAATGCAAGTACAAGAACAAATTTTATGGGATTTGCAGAACTTGAAGCTTGATGTTATTCCAAAGGGATCTGCAATCAAATTATCATCTCTCATGGTTCGACCAACACTGGCAGATAGGATCAAGGTCGAACAAAATGCAGACAGTGAATTACAACAATTGAGGCAGCGAGATGAAGCAAAAGGACATTCGAACTTTGAATTGAATGAGAAAGGAATTTGGACATATCGTAGTAGATTGTGTGTGCCAAAGCAAGGAACAATCAGAACTGATATTCTTATTGATGCTCATGCTACTCCATATTCTATCCATCCAGGAGGCATGAAAATGTACAAGGATTTGAAACCATTATTTTGGTGGCCGGGTATGAAAAAGGACATTGCTCAATTTGTTGCACAATGTCTAACTTGTCAACAGGTCAAAACTGAACATCAAACACCAGCAGGACTCTTGAAACCACTACCCATTCCTGAATGGAAATGGGAACACATCACGATAGATTTCATTCTTGGTTTGCCAAGAATTCAAAGAGGGTTCAATGCTATATGGGTTATTGTGGATCGACTTACAAAATCAGCTCACTTTCTTCCGGTGAAGACCACATACACGATGAATCAATATGCTGAAGAATACATCAAAGAGTTAGTGAGGCTTCATGGCATTCCAGTTTCCATTGTATCAGATAGAGATCCCAAATTTACATCTGCATTTTGGAAAAGCTTGCATCATGCTATGGGAACTCGATTGTCATTCAGCACAGCATTCCACCCTCAAACTGATGGACAATCAGAACGAGTGAATCAGATCTTAGAAGATATGTTGAGGGCATGTACTATTGACTTCCCAGGTAGTTGGGACAGTAAACTACCGTTGGCTGAGTTTACATATAACAATAGCTATCAGTCAAGCATTGGAATGGCACCATATACTGCATTATATGGTAGAAAATGTCGATCTCCAGTACATTGGGATGAAATAGGAGAAAGGAAATTATTAGGCCCTGAATTGGTACAACAGACAGCTGAATTGGTAACCAAGATCAGAGAAAGAATGCACACTGCACAGAGTCGACAGAAAAGCTATGCTGATGTGCGACGTCGTCGATTGGAATTTCAGGTTGGTGACCATGTATTTGTAAAGATATCACCATTGAAGGGCATTTTGCGTTTTGGTAAGAAAAGAAAATTGAGTCCAAGATATATCGGTCCATTTGAAATCTTGGAAAGAATAGGAGAAAGAGCCTACCGAGTTGCTTTACCTCCGAATTTGTCAAATGTTCACAATGTTTTTCACGTTTCCTTGCTATGGGGCCAATCCTTCTCACGTTCTTCATTACGAACCATTGGAGCTTGCATCGAATCTCTCGTATGAAGAACGGCCGGTTCAAATCCTTGATAGGAAATCAAAAGTGTTACGAGGCAAGGAAATACCCTTGGTGAAACTGTTATGGCGAAATCATGCAATAGAAGAAGCAACTTGGGAGCGAGAAGACGAGATTCAACAGAGATATCCCGAACTATATGGTACGTCAAATTTCGAGGACGAAATTCTTTGAAGGAGGGGAGAATTGTAATGCCCGGTTACTCGTACAAATGATAATAATGCGTTTATGTCGTTTATTAGGTAGTTATTTAGCTTGTTATATTTCAAGTGATGATTGAGGTATCAATATTGAGATTGAACATGACTTTTATATTGCCCATGGTATATTGAGAATGAATATATGCCTAAATAGTTAGAGTAAGATGTGTAGGTGATGATAGTGTAATGGAAGTTGTGGGAAATGAGACGTAAATATGGTAGTTCGTACGGGTTTTAGCATAATGATTTAAATATTGATCCAAATTGTGTGAGGCCTTAACCCTAAGAAAGCTAAGATATAATGCTACAACTTTCACGTTTCGAGTTTTGTCCAAATCATTGTGGAAGACAAGCCAAAAGCGCCCCGAAGTGAGTTGTGTGTATCGTCACTCCTACAATGACACATGTTAGGAGAATGGGCATAACTTTTTACTCAGACCTCCAAATGACTTGAAACCAGTGGGAGATTAAAGCCAAGACATAGGGCTACAACTTTGTAGTTTACCATTTTTTCAGATTATGAACGGAAGAGATGTTTCCGGAGCGATCTTCGATGAAGTAGCGCAGAAGCAGAACAGGTGGCGCCCGAGCGGTAAGATTTTACCGCCCGAGCGCCGGTGTATTTGAAGTTCACTATTTTTCCAGAACATATGGCGCCCGAGCGGTAGAATATGACCGCCCGAGCGCCAGTGCACAAAAACTGCACCTTTTGGACAGAACATTCCGCGCTCGGGCGGTAGAAAATGACCGCCCGAGCGCCGCCTTGCATATAAGAAGATAAGCTTCGACTTTCTAAGCCATTTCTTTAGTTCTTCACCTCCTTTATCAGCAAAAACTCGAAGTAAACCAAGAAACCCTTCCTCCAAAAGCTCTCTTTTTCATTCCTTTCATCATTTTGAAGTTAGAACTTAGTTCTCCATCACAAGAACTTTATAAGGGTGTAAGTTTTCTTCTCTTTTAGTTATGGTACATGTAAGTGACAATAAAGGAATGATTTTCATCTAGTTTATGCAATAGTGACTGAATTATTGGTATATTTGACAGTATAGGAGCGAGAAGCATCTTCTCAAACAAGTATTCGTACGATTGGACTGTAAGTTGGCATGTTCTTGAAGTAATACATGAGTAATATTATGAATTTCAAATGCTTCTCATTGTCTATTGATATATGTACATTTTTAGTATGTGTATTGATGAAAACATAGCACCATATTCCATTGTTATGTATTAAATATGTAAGAAACTCATGAATATTGATGATAGGTGCTATGTAAGGAATAAGAACATGAACATGAAAAGAAAAGGATTGATTTTACATGATATAGAGCTTGTTGACATCATGGGTGGTTTTAAGTCCACCAAAGCTATTGGCCAATATATGTTCATGGGGCGTGGGGTTGCCAAAGGTTGCTCCCTGACGTCCAACACAGTAGTAGCTATATAATAAAGCAAGCAGGGTAGTACAGGTCAACTAATGAGGCTCAAGTACAAAAATGAACATTGAATATATGCTACGGTATGACATGTTTTTAAGATTCATTGTGGATCACGACTTGATATGTATGTTCCTTCGATGCATATTGATACGTACAAGTGCCAACTTATTGAGTTTATAAACTCACGTAGCTCATGTATTACAGGATCAGGTAGTGAAGATGCGTAGGATGCCGGTTCGCCAATGGATGCTTGTGACGTGCCCCACCTCGACAAGAACCGGGCTTCTTATTGTATAGCTTCCGCATATGTATTATAATGAAATTAATGTCAGGGTTTGAAACAAGTTCTATGATATATGTGATGGTACAATGTACGTTTGTATATGAAATATGTTTTTATGTATATATGAATGTTGTCGCTTGAGGTTTGGTTTAAACAAAATGTAGGGACATCATGCCAAAAATTTTATAAACCGTCAAAGTGATGCCTCTTGTTTGATTGGCTTCATATTATAGTTATATCATTCAAACCTTATTTTGATTATGGTAATTATGCTAAGTATAGAGTAAGGGTGTGACATCGGGGCTCCCAATGGGATTCTCCCCTCACGACATTCCTATCCTTACCTCAAAATCTCATAACCTTTTAACCTCTTGTTCGTAATAATGGAAACACGATCGTCGGGTTCCCACTGGGACCATCACCCTCACGATATCGCCACTATTAACGAACTAGTCACAATCACTTCACTTCCTTCAACGTATTTCATTCACATCACTTATTAAAAATCGTGCATAAATAACATTTTCATTTTGAAACCAAGCATGCAACATGTATTTTAAATGTCTTCTTAAATCATGAAAATTCCTTAGACATTTAAAAATCATAATTTAATCATGAGAAATTCATAAACCTTTCAAAATCATCATAATAACATAAAACAGAATTTCGGGCACTGTCTTGACCTTTACTAATTTCTAGGTGTAAAAAGACTGTTTTACCCCTAGACTCGACATTTTACGTTTTCGACTTTTTCCTTGATTTTATGACTCTAACACGTCCCAAATAATTATTTAAGCTTACGTGAATTTTTTTCATAATTTTATTTGGCTTAAAACTTAGACTTTTTCAATTATCTTTTCTTAATTATTTGAACGGTGTTTTAATCCCGAAAAAATACCAAACTTTAATATAAAATTCCTAAATTCTAAATTTAGTCTTTTTATATTATTTTAGCCCTTATGGATCACGACTCGACCCCCGTGAGCCGTTTTCCAAATTTTCTTTATTTTTAAATCTTATTTGATACCTAAACTTCGACCCCGAGCCATCTCTTAATTTTATCGAGTTACCCCCGAACCATGTAGGTCCAAAACTTGCACAACATCTTAATTACCCTAATGGACCCTTAACTTCATCAAGGAACCCAACTTAAGGCCAAAAACGAAGGTCCCCAATACAAGCTGGCCGAGAGTTTCAATGCACTCGGACTCTATGTTTTGGTGTCTAGGACTCTAGCCCACGACTTGAACCTCTAACCTACCCCTCCAACACTCGCCTAGGACTCTTAGGATGTACCCTGACCCAGCCCTTGAACCCCAGGCCAAGCCCAACACCTCCTGCGCAAACACTGAAGTCTGCGCAAGGCAGAAAAGCTTCTCGGGTAGAGCCTTGCTTGGCAAGGTCTCCTTCCAGCCCACACGACTCGAGTCCTAGCATGACTAGGTCTCCTCCCTGACCCCTAACAGATTCTAGCCGAGCCCTGGCCCAAGCCAAGACCAAGCCAAATCCTTTTTTTTTCATGGAATCCGATCACCCACCTTTGACAGCAAAGTATCGGTTCTTTTTTTTTGTTTTCTTTGTCCACAGCATATGTGGTGCGTGTTCGTGTGTGTCTGGGAGTTCCTCTAACGTGTACAGACATCTATTTAACAATTCTTAACATCATGGCAGCCCTCACAACATAAAACATGAGTTTAGATCATAGGAACATGAATTTACTCTTGTACATGCCATAAACCGTAAATATCGAAAACGATTTCCGTGTTCTTCAAGCATTCAAATATTCAAACAATAATATGATATGATGGATGAGAAAAGGAGATTAGGGTGTGCCTTTGCGTAGTTTACGCTCGAATATCCGTTGACGACGAAGAACGGGACGCGGCGGTGGCTTGATATTGCTAGAACTTTCGAAAATTGCACAAGAAATCCTCTTTAAATCTCCTTGTGTGTGCAGCCGTGATTTGGATAGAGAGTTGGAGGATTTTTCAGATTTGAAAAGTGGTGGCCGTGTGTTTGTTTGAATTGTGTGGGGTTTGGAAATCTTTTTTACACTTTAAATAGTAATTAATCCCTAATCTAGACTTTAGGCCTAATAAGCCACTAAATTAGGCCCATTAGTCTATTTAGGATCAATTAAAATAATAACAAAGTTTTCTTTAATTACAAATGTGAATTTAATAGCCGGGTTGCTAAAAAGCTCGCATTTTAGTTGAAAAACCAATACCGATAAAATTTACATCCCGGCCTATAAAATCACCTCAAAACCCTTATTTTCAAAAATACTAAAAAAAACATCGACCATATTTTAAATAATTAAAAATAATTATTTAATGAAAATATTTTACATTTTCTTCAGCCCTCGGTCCCCGTTCCTCGATCGTCGCTTGAATAATCCTTAAAATACAGTTTTATGCATGATGACAATTAAATCTCATTTCGCAAATAAACATGTATGTCACATAATTAATTAGCAATTAAAATAAATTAATTAGTCATTTTCCATAATTTCTTAGATTCGCATGCAGTTGGATTACGTTGTCTAATTTTGGACCTTACAATTTCTCCCTCCTTAAATAAAATTTCGTCCTCGAAATTAGAACTTACCGAATAAATCTGGATAGCGACCCTTCAAGTCCCTCTCGGTTTCCCAAGTAGCTTCCTCTTCCGAGTGATTCAGCCACTTGACCTTGACCATTGGAATGACTTTGTTTCGCAATCGTCTTTCTTGTCTAGCCAGAATCTGGACAGGTCTTTCCTCATAAGTCATATTTGGAGTTAGTTGGAGAGGTTCATAATTAAGCACATGCGACGGATTCGACATGTACTTCCGCAGCATCGAAATGTGGAACACATTTTGAACTCCAGAAAGTGCGGGTGGCAGTGCCACTCTATAAGCTAGTGACCCAATCCTCTCCAAAATCTCGAACGGACCAATAAATCTCGGACTAAGCTTGCCTTTCTTGCCAAAACGCATAACACCCTTCATGGGTGCTATTTTCACAAATACGTGGTCGCCCACTGCAAACTCTGAGTCCCTACGCCTCTTGTCCGCATAACTCTTTTGTCGGCTTTGTGCAGTCTTCATTCTATCACGAATTTTGACTACTAGCTCCGCCGTCTCTTTAATCACATCTGGACCAATATCTTTTCTTTCACCAACCTCATCCCAATGAATAGGAGATCTACATTTTCTTCCATAGAGTGCCTCAAAAGGAGCCATCCCAATTGATGATTGGAAACTGTTATTGTAGGTGAACTCCACTAGAGGTAACTTTGGTTCCCAACTGCCTTGGAAATCAATAACGCATGCTCGCAGTAGATCCTCCAAATTCTGTATAACTCTCTCTGACTGGCCATTGGTCTGAGGATAGAATGTTGTACTGAATAGTAACTTGGTCCCCATCGCTGCATGCAGACTCTTCCAAAAAGATGACGTCAATCTCGGATATCTGTCAGAAACAATGGATACCGGAATCCCATGCAGACGAACTATCTCTCGAACATACAAGTCGGCATACTGAACCATGGTGAATGTCGTCTTAATAGGTAGAAAATGCGCTGATTTCGTAAGACGATCAACTATCACCCAAATGACATTAAATCCCTTAACAGTCTTAGGCAATCCTACAACAAAGTCCATGGTGATATTTTCCCATTTCCACTCGGGAATAGGGAGTGGCTTCAATTTTCCTGCTGGTCTCTGATGCTCTGCCTTGACTTGCTGACAAGTCAAACACTCGGATACATACCTCAAGATGTCTCTCTTCATGCCTGGCCACCAATACAACAACTGCAAATCCCTATACATCTTTTTACTGCCCGGATGAATGGAATATGGTGTGTCATGGGCTTCTTTCATAATGAGATGTCTCAAAGAATCGTCACTAGGAACCCATAGACGGTCTCGATAACGGACTAAACCATCCACCACTGAATATAAATTCCGGCCCTTGGCTTCATCTCTAGCCCTCCACTTTTGCAACTGCTCATCAGTGGACTGCCCATCACGGATCTTATCTCTCAATATCGACTGGACTGATAATGTGGCAAGAGTAGGGGCCTCGCCCTAGCATACACTGCAAGCTCAAACCGCTGTATCTCGGACTGCAGCGGTCTTTGGAGTGATAAATGAGTGATAACTGCTGCTTTTCCACTCAATGCGTCCGTCACTACATTAGCTTTCCCCGGATGGTAGCTAATGTCACAATCATAGTCCTTTACCAATTCGAGCCATCTGCGCTGTCTCATATTCAACACCTTTTGGGTGAAGAAGTATTTCAAACTTTTATGATCGGTGAATATCTTGCACTTCTCCCCATAAAGGGAGTGTCTCCAAATTTTCAGTGCGAAGACTACTGCTGCAAGCTCAAGATCATGAGTAGGGTAGTTCTTTTCATGAATTTTCAGCTGTCTTGACGCATAGGCGATAACTCGGTCGTTTTGCATAAGAACTGCGCCCAAACCAAGCTTAGAAGCATCGGTATAAAGAACATAATCCCCTTGCCCTGATGGCATAGATAGCACTGGCGCTGATATCAAGGCTTGCTTCAATTTGTCAAAACTGTCTTGGCACTCGGGTCCCCAAATAAATTTTGCATTTTTCTTTGTCAAGGCGGTCATGGGCACCGCTATAGATGAGAACCCCTGAATAAACTTGCGATAGTAGCCAGCTAGTCCCAAGAAACTGCGAATCTCGGTGACGCTCTTCGGTACTGGCCACTCTCTCACTGCTTCCACTTTACTTGGGTCTACCTCCACTCCACTACTAGAGATGATGTGGCCTAAAAACGCCACTCTATCAAGCCAAAACTCGCACTTACTGAATTTTGCATAAAGCTTTCTATCTTGCAGTACTTGCAGTGCGGTTTTCAAATGACGGCTATGCTCCTCTTTGCTCTTGGAATAGATCAAAATGTCATCAATGAAGACAATAATAAACTGATCCAGGTACGGCTGAAAGACGCGATTCATGAGATCCATGAAGATCGCTGGCGCATTGGTCAACCCGAATGGCATGACCATAAACTCATAGTGCCCATATCTTGTGCGAAATGTCGTCTTGTGAACATCAGACTCCTTAACTTTCAATTGATGGTATCCCGATCGCAGATCAATTTTAGAAAATATCGAAGCTCCTTGCAATTGGTCAAATAAATCCTCAATTCTTGGCAGTGGATACTTATTTTTGATAGTGACCCTATTGAGCTCCCGATAATTGATGCAAAGACGCATGCTACCATCTTTCTTTTTCACAAATAGTACCGGAGCGCCCCATGGAGAGTAACTAGGGCGAATGAAACCCTTGTCTAGCAATTCTTGAATTTGGTCTTTCAATTCATTCATTTCTGCAGGTGCTAGACGATAAGGTGCTTTAGATATAGGAACAGTTCCCGGCATAAGATCAATAGAGAATTCCACTTCACGGTCGGGTGGAATGCCAGAAACGTCTTCGGAAAAGACGTCAGGAAAATCTCTCACAACATCAACCTCTTCCAACCTGTGACTGATAGACTCATGTGAAGTGGTGACACATGCTAGATAGGCTTGGCATCCACGCTTAATAAGCTTCCTCGCACATAGACAAGAGATAATGTGCGGCATTTGCTTGTTCCTTGTTGCCTCAAAAACAAAGGATTTACCACTGGGTGGTCTAATAGATACTGAACGCTGACCAAAATCAATCGAAGCTCCATTCGCTGATAACCAATCCATCCCAAGTATAATATCGAATTCGGGCATCGGAAGCACAATAAGATCTGCCTGAACAACATTTCTGAATAAACGAAGCTCCAGATTCTTAAAAATCTTAGATGTGAGCATCTGATCACCGGATGGAATCGAAACCTTGAAACCCAAACCCATATCTTGAGGATTAATATTCAGTCTTTTGATGAAGGTTTCTGATATTAAGGAATGTGTAGCTCCTGAATCTAGTAAAGCATAGGTAGCTACTCCTAGAATGATGATCCTCCCTGTGATGGAAATGTCTTATAAATCTTTTCGTGTTGAAACTTAAGGATTTACTATCATTAATTCCCAAGGTTGGAAGAAGATTTCGTGTTGAACTTAAACATTTCTAAGAAGATTTGCACTTTAGTCCCTTAACTTTTGGAATTTTGCAAAATTGACCCATAATTTCGGATTATTGCAATTAAGTCTTTCTATCTTGCAGTACTTGCAGTGCGGTTTTCAAATGACGGCTATGCTCCTCTTTGCTCTTGGAATAGATCAAAATGTCATCAATGAAGACAATAATAAACTGATCCAGGTACGGATGAAAGACGCGATTCATGAGATCCATGAAGATCGCTGGCGCATTGGTCAACCCGAATGGCATGACCATAAACTCATAGTGCCCATATCTTGTGCGAAATGCCGTCTTGTGAACATCAGACTCCTTAACTTTCAATTGATGGTATCCCGATCGCAGATCAATTTTAGAAAATATCGAAGCTCCTTGCAATTGGTCAAATAAATCCTCAATTCTTGGCAGTGGATACTTATTTTTGATAGTGACCCTATTGAGCTCCCGATAATTGATGCAAAGACGCATGCTACCATCTTTCTTTTTCACAAATAGTACCGGAGCGCCCCATGGAGAGTAACTAGGGCGAATGAAACCCTTGTCTAGCAATTCTTGAATTTGGTCTTTCAATTCATTCATTTCTGCAGGTGCTAGACGATAAGGTGCTTTAGATATAGGAACAGTTCCCGGCATAAGATCAATAGAGAATTCCACTTCACGGTCGGGTGGAATGCCAGAAACGTCTTCGGAAAAGACGTCAGGAAAATCTCTCACAACATCAACCTCTTCCAACCTGTGACTGATAGACTCATGTGAAGTGGTGACACATGCTAGATAGGCTTGGCATCCACGCTTAATAAGCTTCCTCGCACATAGACAAGAGATAATGTGCGGCATTTGCTTGTTCCTTGTTGCCTCAAAAACAAAGGATTTACCACTGGGTGGTCTAATAGATACTGAACGCTGACCAAAATCAATCGAAGCTCCATTCGCTGATAACCAATCCATCCCAAGTATAATATCGAATTCGGGCATCGGAAGCACAATAAGATCTGCCCGAACAACATTTCTGAATAAACGAAGCTCCAGATTCTTAACAATCTTAGATGTGAGCATCTGATCACCGGATGGAATCGAAACCTTGAAACCCAAACCCATATCTTGAGGATTAATATTCAGTCTTTTGATGAAGGTTTCTGATATTAAGGAATGTGTAGCTCCTGAATCTAGTAAAGCATAGGTAGCTACTCCTAGAATGATGATCCTCCCTGTGATGGAAATGTCTTATAAATCTTTTCGTGTTGAAACTTAAGGATTTACTATCATTAATTCCCAAGGTTGGAAGAAGATTTCGTGTTGAACTTAAACATTTCTAAGAAGATTTGCACTTTAGTCCCTTAACTTTTGGAATTTTGCAAAATTGACCCATAATTTCGGATTATTGCAATTAAGTCCTTATATTGTTCTAAGTTCTGATTTAATCTTTGATGATCGAGAATTGCATTTTGATCCTTAAGAATTCAGAATTTTGCATTTAGGTACCTTAAATTCGAGTTATTGCATCTTAGCCCCTTAAATTTCCGAAAATTGCACATTGGCCCCCAAAATAATTCGAAACCCCTCTTCAAGATTTTCTTTAATTTTGGCCCTAAAACTTTTTATTTGGAATCATAACATCCTTCACATAAAATAAGGCACAAAATTCAAATCATTTCTCTATGGTTTCTAGAATCATTGCTTAAGTCCAACTAAGTAGAACATGCAACCTAATTTATTCTAGGTTGAAACTTAATCACAATTCAATCTTAATAACCAATTAAACATTTCATGCAGAAATAAGCAATATAAAAATGTTAAATGACTAGGTTACCCGTGATGAGTGTAGTGTCTGCCTCTCCTTCAGCTTCCTCGGCGTTCATCACATAAGCTCGGGCCGTAGTGGCTGCTAACCTCTTTGGGCAATCATTGGCTATGTGTCCATCCTCTTTGCAGAAGAAACATTTACGAGATCCCCATTCGCATTTGCCAAGATGAAAACGGTTGCACTGCTTGCAAGGTTGCCTCTCAGTAGGTTTTGGTGCTCCCGGATTCTGTGGCATCGGCGGCACTGGCTTCTTAACTTGACCTTGGGGCTTTTGAGGCCCTTGAGGTCTAGGAGGTCCCGCATACAGCTTCTTGGCAGGCTGATTATTATTCTGATGCTATTGCCTCTTCCGCTGTAGCTCAAAGTCAATATCCCTAAAGGATTGCTCAGCCCGATATGCACATGTAACTGCCGTAGCGTAATTCCCCGAATTCATCATCATAACTTTATCCCGAACAGTAGGTCGTAGGCCATCCATGAAATGCCTAAGCTTTTCCTCCGCATCTCCCGCAATAAGGGGCACAAAATGGCAGCCCCCATTGAACTTCTTCACAAAGTCGGCAACAGGTAAGTCTCCCTGACGGAGAGTCATGAATTCCCTCTTTATCCGACTTCGGACATCCGCAGTAAAGTATTTCTCATAAAATTTCGTCTTGAACTGAGCCCATGTGAGTGTAGCAAGGTCAACACCATGCTCGGCTCCTTCCCACCATAAAGAAGCATCATCCCTCAGCACATAAGTAGTGCACCTCACACGGTCGGCATCTCCCATGTCTAGATAGCGGAAATGCACCTCTAGCGAACGGATCCAACTCTCAGCAGCAAATGGATCGGTGGTGCCAGAAAATTCCTTTGGCCCTAGCCTCCGGAACTGCTCATAAATATCCTGCTGTGGCCTAGGTGGCGGCTGCTGCTGCTGCATCTGCTGGAACTGCAGCTGTAACTGCTGCTGTTGCAACTGTTGCTGCTGTATCTGTTGCTCAAAGAGACGAGTCATGCCTTCTAATGCACGAGTAGCAGGATCCCCTGGTGGGGGTGGTGGTGCATTTCTTAGACTATTCCCTCGATGATTAACACTGTTCTCTTCCTAACTCTCACGAACGGGTATACGTCTAGGAGGCATTATATCTGAATGTTTTCCAAATTCTAACGTAACCAACATGCGTTTAAATCTAAGTTTTCTAATCATGCTACAATTCCTAACTTAAGTAGCAAATTAAGCATGCAAAGCATAAATACTCAAAAAGCTAATAAACATGCATCATAAACATAAGATCCATAACTTCATGCAGGTTAAATCATAAAAGCACATAAAGCATGTAAAACTTACAACTTAGAGGCTTGACGACTGATCTTCCAGGCGCTGATGGTGGCACAACCCTATACAGGAACCTCCGCTCTGATACCAACTGAAACGTCCTCATCTTTTATTTCTTTAAAAGTACTAGTAAAATTTTTTTTTTTTAAAAAACCCTCATAATTTCGGTCATTGCATGCCCATGTTCATAAAATAATCTTGCACCATTTTAAAATAAATCATCCAACTAGTATTTGAAAATTGAAAGGGGAAAAGTCAAACCAGAAATCGTAAAACGTTTTACCAAACCTAAAAAGCAGTAAATGTTGAAAAGTATAGCCCATACTAAACTCTCAAAAACCTCTCAAAGCATAAATAAATAGTCTTAAAATCTTTAACGTAAAACTTAAATCATAATGCGGAAAATGTAGTGCTGGTCCTCGGGTTGTGTGCGCTATCAGTCCAGTAGTATCACTCATCAAGACCTCCCTCAGAACCACCTGCATCCATCACACCTAGTGAGTCTAAAGACTCAACACACCATAATCTTTATAACGAGTAATACATAATACAGTCAACATATAACGGTGAAAAATACTTTTAAGTAAAAATAACATTTCATGATATGCATAACATTAACATTTTTCCTCAACTTGACAAAAATCCTTTTTGACATAATCATAACATTTTTCCTCTTTCTTTATCCTATGTTGAATTCAGATCGTTAATTGTGACTTTCCTCACATGACATGACATGACGATGGATCCATCAGAAATATAACCACAGTACTGGGCGGCGGGGGACACCAGCAACACTCTCACCGGTCAACTGGGCAATGTTATGTTTAAAATTTTGGATCAAAATAACGAGTTTTGGATTTATTCGGGATTTAATCGCCGCACGAAACACTAATTAACGAGTTAATTGAAACGTCTAGTTTTTAGCCTTATAAAATTATGAAAAATTAGGTTTAAGCTTAAATAATTATTATAAGTCTAAGTTTTCAATTTGGGAATTTTATAATAAGGTTTGTTTTAATTCGGGATTAAAATGTGTTAAAAAGTCTTATTTAAAGATTAATTTAAAAGTCCTCGATTAAGGCTAAATAAAAATATGAGAAAAATAATATAGGCTTAAATAATTATTTGGGACATGTTAGAGTCAATGGAATTATGAAAAGGTCAAAAACAAGAAATTATGAGGATATGAGGTTTGAGGTGTTAGAGTAGGTGCCCGTCGAGCCATGTGTTGGCCGAGTGTTCACAATGAAACTCTATGTATAAGCAATCTTTATTTTAGTAATATTTGATAGTATTATTTTGGCACATCTTTATCTGTATACCCATGCTAGTTGCATAGATAAAGCCCTTGAATATACAAATAGTAGAAAGAATATGAGATGCTCATATGATGGGTATCATGAAACTCATATTTGTAATACTGTATATTCTAAATGGTTCCTAGTCGATTCAGCCGCCACTAAGAAGGATATAGGACGCTCGAGTTAGAGACTAGTATCTGCGATGTAAGTACCATGTTTCATTGGTAGGGGACATTGTGATGTCCGAGCATGCAGATAGGTGCTCCTGGTAGAGTGCACTGAACAACCCTCCATTAAAGGACTTTCCAAGTGGTTCTCACTTATCGAGTGGAAAAAGTCCTGGTTTATGGTTGTACACCATTAGTCCTTATGACCCGGGACAACATTGAGACTCTATGTGCTAGAATTACACTTTGACATGTTTACCGACTCTTATGGGGTCATCAGGTGGCAAGGTTGGGTGTTCTGTCGAAACACATAGGAGTCGATGCATTGTAGTCGGGGATTCACCGCTTACCTTCGGGTATGGATATCCTATGTGTTATCATGTGTATGTAGGTTGTAATGCCCGAGAATTATAGAATCGTTAAACCAAGATTATTAATATTCATTAACGGCAGACTCGGAAGATATGAGAATGCATGTCATGCAATGAGGGAAGAAAGATTTGAGAAACCAGGTGTTGCATGATCAGAAAGCTAGAATTTAGAAGTTTGCACGACCGCACCCGCGGTGCTAGCACGACCGCACCCGCGGTGCATGTGCAGAAAATGAAGTACAAATCCCGTAGACACACCGCACCCGCGGTATTAGACGGAGCGCACCCGCGCTGATGACACCGCACCCGCGGTCTTGCAAGAAGCGCACCCGCGGTATGAGCTGCCGAGAGAATGGCTAGGATCACCGCTTGAGCGCACCCGCGCTCCTTACACTCACCGCACCCGCGGTCTAACGTGTAACTTGAAAACTGATGCCACGTTTTATGATTGGCATGCAGTATATATATAGAAGAATTACACGTGAAATTCATCAGAAATGCAATAAGAGGGCCGAGATTTTTAGAGGAAAATCCTTACGCCTTTTTGAGTGCGATTGTGGAAGATCCGTTCATCAGAATTCGAATTTGAACGTAGTACCGTACTCCTCTCGACTCGAGCTACACAAGGACGTAAGTTTTATTACGTTTTGAGATGTTTTGGAAATATGATGTTGCTAGAAGTGCATGTGATTCAGATATGGTGTTTCTACTACCGTAGATATCGTATAATTGAAGTCAGATTAAAGAACAGACTATGTCTGTAATTGTTATGATTTTTGAAAGATAGTGACTAAGATTCTATATTAGAATTGTGTTAGTATTCAGAGTATGATTGTATGGACACCGATTATGAGTTTCAGTATTATATTTGTGATGTTCAGATTGACGGGGTTATTCAAGTTGTATTGTTATGCCGTCGAAACATCAGTTGATTTGATTGATCAGATTCAGATATGAGTTCGATTAGATTGTGATATTATTGATATGACTCAGATTGTATCTTGTTCAGAAATTGATCAGATTGTATACTGATTTGAGTATTGATCAGAACAGATCGTGAATTGAGTTACACATTGATACAGTGTATTTGATATTGTCATCTCAGACTTGATATGGACAGATTGGACTTCGAGATTTCGTCTTCGTCAGATCAGGACGACAAAGGTATAATTCATGTGATATCTGGGAAGATATAACTCAAATCAGATCTCATTTGAGTTTCCCAATAAAATCACATACTTGATTATTGTTTATCTTTTGATATAATTGTGATTTGTTTATAGACTTTATATTCAAATCCTTTGAAATGAACATGCTTTGTTTACAGATTGTTATACATTGCATTTGAGGTAGGAAAGTTTGACAGATAGTCAGACTTCTAGACGTTCGGTGTATCGTTACATAGGAGCAGACACCCTCCTATTGTAGATTATTTGATACAGATATGACCGAAGTCTAGGAATAAGACGTACGTCACCCCGATTGGTTGGGTAGGTGACAGACAGTGACGTCTTATTCACACCGGGATCCCTAGAGTTAGAGTTGAGTCGAGTTTAGACATGATTTGACTAGAACTGCATGTATTTAGAGACGTGGTTTCATAGACTGTGAAACCCATGTTTATTGCTTTCAGTATGATAGCACGTTTATATGATTTGATTTGAATTACATGTTTATCTGAATTGAGTTGCATGCTTATTTTGAGTAGATTTCATAGATTATGAAATCTATTACTTTGAATATATTCATGATAGCCTGTTTTATGATTTAGATTGTTTATATACATGCTTACCATGTTTTATACTGGGATTTATTCTCACCGGAGTTATCCGGCTGTTGTCTTGTTTTGTATGTGTGCATGACAACAGGTGGGATTGGATCAGGGTCGAGATGACGATGAGAGAAGACGAGTTAGCGTGGTGATTCCGGACTTGTAGCAGACTTGGTTTATTACTTGAATTTAGTAGTTGAACCTTAGACTAGTTGAATTAGAGTGTGTCGTACAAGACTTGTATAATTATTATACTGATTTGTATAATAGATAGATTCCATTACCTTCCGCATTTACATATTAAAAAGAAAAATTTTTAGACCCTGTTTATCAGAACTGATTAATTAAATCTTAAAGATGATTAAGAAGATGATTAGCGTCCGGGTCCCCACAACAGGTGGTATCAGAGCTGATAGTTCCTTTAGACTTAGATTATCAGAGTCGATAGATTCTTTAGATGAGATAGTCAGAACTGGTAGAATTTATAGATTGAGTTAGAAGGGAATGAGCGGGGTAGATTGAATTTTCTTCCTTGCATGTGATTGCTAGCATGAGATTTATGTCAATGTTGACTTACGTGATGTGTGCTAGCATGGCTTATCGCTTTCCCTAGTACGTGTTGTATTATATCTGAATTGATTTCAGCATGTAAATACAAAGCCTGAATCAGAATCGATTCCAGATCAGAAGTATATGTTCAGAAGAGGGCTGAGATAGATTGTATAGATTGCGTACTAATCTGTTTGATATTCAGATATACCGCCTCGGAGATTTCCAGAAAGGGGCAGTACTTCGACTGAACAGATAGATGTATCAGAGACTCCTATAGAAACGCAGATGAAGAGATTTCAGTCGTTTCAACCGCCGATTCTGAAAGGAACTGAGACGTCAGTAGATTGTGAGAATTGGCTTGAGGAGACAGAAATGGTGTTTGAATTCCTTGGTTTCACAGATGAGTGTAGAGTTAACCTGATTGAGAACCAATTGCAAGAGACTGCAAGAAGATGGTGGTTACTAACCAAAGGAGCTTTAGAACAAAACCGTTCAGTGATTTCGTGGAAGATTTTTAAATTTGAATTTTATCAAAGATTCTTCCCTACATCGTACAGACAGGATAGAAGTGCAGAATTTGCAAACCTGAGACAGAATCAGATGAGTATTGATGAGTATTTGGCTCAGTTCTTCACCTTATTACGTTTTGCCCCTCTTGTGGCTAGGAATGATGATGCGATGTCTAGCCAGTTCATTCAGGGATTGAATCCAGAAATACGTACATTGGTGAGTGTGAAGCAATCGAATAGTTTTGCTGATACATTGAACAGAGCCAAAAGAGCAGAAACGGTTCTGATAGGACATCAGGGAGCATCGTTTGATCTTCCAGCACCGAATCCACAACAACTGCCTTCCAGAGTTGAGATTGGCAGTAGCAGTGGTAAAAAGAAAGAACCATTGAAGATCGAAAAGAAACAGTTTAAGAAATTAGGAGGTGGACAGAGTAGTTCATCTAGCTCCAGTGTTTCCAGTCCGAGTTATACTGGAGTATACTGCAGAACTTGCGGAGGAAGACATTCCACAGAACACTGTCAAGGAGTACTTAGTAGATGCAATGTCTGTAAACAGCCGGGACACTTTGTGAGAGTGTGTCCTCAAAGAAGTTCCCGAAAATTTTAGGGAACAGAATTGTCAAAGAATCACGACTGAGAAGTAGCTTCAGAACGTACAACAGGTACTATTCTTTAATGATGATGATGCATATGTATTGATATATATACTAATGCATTTCATATGATTACATTTGATGGGGTAGCATGGAGATATGATGTATCTGTTGGGTTTGTTTGTACTGTAGTATTGATGTCCTTTCTTGTAGAGGAAATGATGATATCAGAAATTTCTGTATATATTGTATACTACAGTGAGATGAGAATGAAATAGAAATAGATTGTGATGTACTTGTGTTTCTGATTTGAACGCATTATTGATATGCATATGCTGAACAAGTACAGACATATTGTAGAATTTTTTCCGAAAATGGTAAGAGTCAGACCAAAGATGATTGATCAGTGGAAATACCACGATAAGGATGTTAGATTTAGAATTCCTTTGATATCTGTATTGTATATGTGACTCGATTAATGCAGAAAGGAGCAGATTGCATCCTTCTGTATTCAGTAGATCTACTGAAATCGAGCCTAATATTGGCAGATCTGCCAGTATTGTACGAGTTGACTGATATTGCCAGATAAGATTTCAGATTGCTTTATATCAGAAAGATAGATTGCAGAATTGAATTAAGATCAGATATTAATTGTATGGTAGATTCAGTACAGAATGATATTGAATATGAAGAATGATACAGAACGAATTGAACGATTTGAAAGATTAACAGCAGAATACTGAACAGGAGTTACATTGGAGTAATGTTTCTCTTTGGCATGTCTCAGTATGTTTAGAGATATTCTGAAGATTTATACTCGTTATATCTATGATATATGGATATATTTGCAGTGTCTGGTTGATTGACTCGAGTAGTTGGAAATTATACTGAATATTTAAAGATTTTGTTGAATATTCTGAGAATTGTGAGTATTGTATACAGAAATTATTCAGATAAGAATTCCGCTTGAAACAGATTGTATTCAGAATATGCGATATCTGAAGTTAGTATACAGATTGACTTTGACACAGTTGAGATTGCAATCAGTGACAGATAGGATATCGATATTAGAAGGTCAGAAATTTCAGAAATGTCAGAATTGTCAGAAATGTATTATGTCTGATTTGACAGATTATCTTATTCGATTATTGCTTTATATCTGCAGTGTATTGTTATTGTTCTAAATCAGTATTCGTGATATCTTGTATTGGTTGGGGAGCATATTATATTGGCAGATGATATATAGCAGTTGATCAGAATGGCATGAAGATTTGATTGATTTGTCAGAATCGATAGTATTGTTAGAAATTACAATCCTATATATTGACTAGATTAGTATAGATTAGTGTTATTCTGAATCAGTATTGATACAGATTTTATGAACCGTTGAGAGTATATACAGTTCAGCTTGTATCAGAGATGAATTCGAGAAGTTCAGCAGTTCAGAAACGTGATCAGAGTGGTCAGAACAGTATTTCGATAATCAGAGCAGAGTATCGGTCAGAGAAACAGATATGTGCTGATTGTGTCATGATGTCAGAATGTTACAGAATTGTATAACAAAATTGATATTGATAGTCAGAGCCGAATACCAGGTAGGTATTTTTTCTTTACTTTATGTTATTAACTGATTTGTTTATACCGAGTCTGAAATCACAGATAGTGTCAGAAATGCATTGTAGTGGATTCAGTGTTCATTTTGCTGACTGAGAATGTATGAGATTCGAACAGACAGGTATGATATAGACAGATTAGATCAGTCGTGACAGAATTTGTATAGAAATGTTGGCAGAAATTGTACTGATACGTCTGAATCGCTAACAGAGAATACAGAAAGAAAGAAATCAGAAGATTTATTACAGACTTAGTATATTTCTGATTCGACATGGGGAGTATATTTCGATGAATTTTGTAATAAGATTATCCCAATATTTTCCAGATTGTGATATAATATGATTATGATTGACAGATTGTTCAATCTATATCTATTAGTTTGTACAAGATGATGTACAAACAGAACCAAATGACACAGATTGATGTCAGAACATAGTCAGAGTGACTAGAATGTAGAAGTAGACTATATCAGATTGTGATTGTGATTAAGTCTGCAATTATGGCAGACCATACCATAAGTTATTTTGCAGATTATTCACAGATTGACAGACAGTCAGAGTGTATGATCCAGATATTGGAAGATATCCAGAGAGTGGTAGTGCTGGATGCTAGCACTAGTTGGCATAAAGTTTTGTTACCTTATGGGTGATTGTGTGGTGATAGCTATCAAAAGAGTACGGAGATCGTTACAGATGACACATTGTACAGTAAGTACTACAGAGTCCATATAACGAAGATTCAGACAGAAATAAAGATAGCTCAGAAATGACAGATTTGATAAACCAACATCGGATGATGATTCTTGGTATTGAGAGTGGAAGATTGAGTATATCCTTGATTGGGATAAACAGGTTGATCAATGACTATTGGTATTGGTTACTAAACTGTAATTGGTTTATACAGATGTTGTATAACCCGCATGGCAAGATTGATTCTGTCAGAGTTAGTTTAAGAAGTATTATGATAGGATACTTCATGAATTCTTATTCCAAACAGGAATCAGAGAGTTGAGTTCGAGTTAAACTCTAGTATACATTTCTTCTCGTACAGCTGAATTGATTACTTGAGAGTTCGAGGACGAACTCAGATCTAAGAGGGGGAGAAATGTAATGCCCGAGAATTATAGAATCGTTAAACCAAGATTATTAATATTCATTAACGGCAGACTCGGAAGATATGAGAATGCATGTCATGCAATGAGGGAAGAAAGATTTGAGAAACCAGGTGTTGCATGATCAGAAAGCTAGAATTTAGAAGTTTGCACGACCGCACCCGCGGTGCTAGCACGACCGCACCCGCGGTGCATGTGAAGAAAATGAAGTACAAATCCCGTAGACACACCGCATCCGCGGTATTAGACGGAGCGCACCCGCGCTGATGACACCGCACCCGCGGTCTTGCAAGAAGCGCACCCGCGGTATGAGCTGCCGAGAGAATGGCTAGGATCACCGCTTGAGCGCACCCGCGCTCCTTACACTCACCGCACCCGCGGTCTAACGTGTAACTTGAAAACTGATGCCACGTTTTATGATTGGCATGCAGTATATATATAGAAGAATTACGCGTGAAATTCATCAGAAATGCAATAAGAGGGCCGAGATTTTTAGAGGAAAATCCTTACGCCTTTTTGAGTGCGATTGTGGAAGATCCGTTCATCAGAATTCGAATTTGAACGTAGTACCGTACTCCTCTCGACTCGAGCTACACAAGGAAGTAAGTTTTATTACGTTTTGAGATGTTTTGGAAATATGATGTTGCTAGAAGTGCATGTGATTCAGATATGGTGTTTCTACTACCGTAGATATCGTATAATTGAAGTCAGATTAAAGAATAGACTATGTCTGTAATTG
Source organism: Primulina eburnea (assembly GCF_022965805.1). Classification (NCBI taxonomy): domain Eukaryota; kingdom Viridiplantae; phylum Streptophyta; class Magnoliopsida; order Lamiales; family Gesneriaceae; genus Primulina; species Primulina eburnea. The sequence continues at coordinate 20,788,114 of NC_133104.1, read as the reverse complement.
TTATGATTTTTGAAAGATAGTGACTAAGATTCTATATTAGAATTGTGTTAGTATTCAGAGTATGATTGTATGGACACCGATTATGAGTTTCAGTATTATATTTGTGATGTTCAGATTGACGGGGTTATTCAAGTTGTATTGTTATGCCGTCGAAACATCAGTTGATTTGATTGATCAGATTCAGATATGAGTTCGATTAGATTGTGATATTATTGATATGACTCAGATTGTATCTTGTTCAGAAATTGATCAGATTGTATACTGATTTGAGTATTGATCAGAACAGATCGTGAATTGAGTTACACATTGATACAGTGTATTTGATATTGTCATCTCAGACTTGATATGGACAGATTGGACTTCGAGATTTCGTCTTCGTCAGACCAGGACGACAAAGGTATAATTCATGTGATATCTGGGAAGATATAACTCAAATCAGATCTCATTTGAGTTTCCCAATAAAATCACATACTTGATTATTGTTTATCTTTTGATATAATTGTGATTTGTTTATAGACTTTATATTCAAATCCTTTGAAATGAACATGCTTTGTTTACAGATTGTTATACATTGCATTTGAGGTAGGAAAGTTTGACAGATAGTCAGACTTCTAGACGTTCGGTGTATCGTTACATAGGAGCAGACAACCTCCTATTGTAGATTATTCGATACAGATATGACCGAAGTCTAGGAATAAGACGTACGTCACCCCGATTGGTTGGGTAGGTGACAGACAGTGACATCTTATTCACACCGGGATCCCTAGAGTTAGAGTTGAGTCGAGTTTAGACATGATTTGACTAGAACTGCATGTATTTAGAGACGTGGTTTCATAGACTGTGAAACCCATGTTTATTGCTTTCAGTATGATAGCACGTTTATATGATTTGATTTGAATTACATGTTTATCTGAATTGAGTTGCATGCTTATTTTGAGTAGATTTATAGATTATGAAATCTATTACTTTGAATATATTCATGATAGCATGTTTTATGATTTAGATTGTTTATATACATGCTTACCATGTTTTATACTGGGATTTATTCTCACCGGAGTTATCCGGCTGTTGTCTTGTTTTGTATGTGTGCAAGACAACAGGTGGGATTGGATCAGGGTCGAGATGACGATGAGAGAAGACGAGTTAGCGTGGTGATTCCGGACTTGTAGCAGACTTGGTTTATTACTTGAATTTAGTAGTTGAACCTTAGACTAGTTGAATTAGAGTGTGTCATACAAGACTTGTATAATTATTATACTGATTTGTATAATAGATAGATTCCATTACCTTCTGCATTTACATATTAAAAAGAAAAATTTTTAGACCCTGTTTATCAGAACTGATTAATTAAATCTTAACGATGATTAAGAAGATGATTAGCGTCCGGGTCCCCACATAGGTTGAAATCTCTGGCCAGAGTATGGTTGTAATTATGAAAGGGTTTCATAGATTACACCATCGATGCAACTACAACATGACACATAGTATCGATTCATGGACAACTCTCGATAAACCAATGGTTGTCGAATCGGTCGGGATATATGAGTTGAAGGGACCGTACTGTACGCTAACCATAATTGAATGGTTCTTGCAGGCACTATCATTTGATACCTAGGGAATCATGTAAGCGATGTTGCTAGGTGTTTAACATGGTTGGTTGGGTACTATCAGACTTGAGTTCTGACATTCTTATTATCAAGAAGTTGATAAGTAAGAATGGAGCAATTGGGGTATGCTCATATAAGGACATGTTTAGTCCGAATCACATGGAGATGTGAACCCACGGCTAGTTGTATCAATGAACCATTGAGGGCCACACAAGTACTAGCTTTCTAGATCCCGTTGAGAAGTAAAAATAGTTCAATGTGTTGAACGGCTTATAAAGGAGTTTATAAGCGTAAGGAAAATTAGAAGTATGACTTCTATAAAGGAGAAAATAGTTCAATGTGTTGAACGACTTATAAATGAGTTTATAAGTGTAAAGAAAAATAGAAGTATGACTTCTATGAGAGAAATGTAAATTTTAATTTATGGAAGTGTTCCTAAATTAAAATTTGGCCGAGTGAATAATGTATTTGAAAAATTGTGATTTTCATAAACATTATTATGGACTAAATTAAATTAATTCAAGTGTTGAATTAATTAAACACTAGTGGACCTAGTAGAGTCCAAATAATTAAATTAATTCAAGTGTTGAATTAATTAAATAACATTGGGCCTTGTAGAGCCCAATTAGAAATAATTATTTAACTAGTGGGACTTGGGTAAATTCAAGTAATGTTTAATTAGTCTCAAATATGTTTGAGATAATTAAATTTAGTCCATGGTTTTTATTTTGATAAAAACCATATAATATGCATGCATGGGAGGTGAAAGGTTGGGAGACTACTTTTTGAGTTTTCAAGGCATGGCATGCAACTTTTTGGAACAACTTTTCCCACAACCAAGTCTAGTCTTCCTTCTCTCCTCCCACACCCTCTTGGCCGAAATTCCTCCATCTTTTCTCTCCATTTTTTCTCTCATTTTTGTGTTCTTCAATTGTTGAAGAATACACACACTTCTCTTTGAAAAATCCTCATATTTTTCTAGTGCAAAATATGAGGGGATCTACCTAGTTGGTGGTGGGCCTAATTTGAAGGAAAGATTCAAGAAGAAAGGAGGAGAGCTTGTAGATTTATCTTCCATTCAAGAGCCAAGTTGTTTACAACTTGGTTGGTGCCATCATCAACCTCAAGAGGTTGATAGGTAACGATTTTCTTACACCCTATGTATGACATAGTTGTGTTTTTGTATTTGCTACATGAAATGCATGGTGGCCGAAATTTTTCCTTGAAAAATTTGTTTTTTGAACTTCCGTTGCGCTTCCGGTCACCGTAACCGATCCCCTTTCAAGTTGTATCCGAGCTATGGTTACGTTTTTGTGTAGCAACTACAAGATATTATGTTGAGATCGATTTCTAACCGCATGAGGTGAAGTTTTGCAACGATTCAAGGCCGGGTTTGGGGCGGCTTTTGGGCAGCAAGTTGCTGCCCATTTCAGGCAGCTTGGGCTGCCCGAGGGGCTGCCCAAAACGGGCAGCAAGGGCAGCCCAAGGGGCTGCCCGAACAGCCCCCATTTTAAAATAAAAAAAAAAAATTTTTTGTTGCCGGAATCCGGCGACGGAGCTCCGGCGACGGCGATGACGGCTAGGGTTTCCAAAAGTGTTTTGGAATATCAAAGTGTCATGGGCCTTGAGTTGTTGGGCCATTGGATGGCTAACATGTTTGTGAATTTTAAATGGGCCGAAAATGTTTTTGGTGAAAAATGAGTTTTTGGGCCCTTAAGTTTAAAATTACAAAAGTTGCAAATATTTTCTCATGAAATAAATAATTTAAGTTGGACTTTAATTATTTATAGTAAATGGTGATTTACAAGAAATTCGGTTATAAATAAATTAATTAGAAAGTATACAAAGGTGTTTGTATACTTTGTTAATCTAGTTTATAATCGTGGCGGTTAGTGATTGGATCAAGATATATAATATTGGATCAATTAATTATTGTGATAATTAATTGATGGTGTATGATATGTGATATTATGCATGAAGGATGATCAAAAGCCCAAGCCCAATTTGCTAGGTGTATGCTAGGATATTTGATGTTGAATGATTGTAATAATTATCAATTTTTAAAGTGGGCTTGGTTTATGGCCCGTTCCCACCCCATGAGATGTATCCCTATTTGCCATGGATATTTATTTGTAAATATTAGTATAGTGGATGATCAAGATTGGAAGATGGTGGCCATCATGATTATGAAGATCGAAGACATGTAAATATTGGAAGCTTATGTAATAGTTGCATTTGCATCCCGTGCATTTCCCTAGGATTGGACCTAGGCCCGTGTTTAGCTCACACGGTCCGTTAGTATTGGGGTGATTGATCATCCTTGTTTTGTTTACTGTTTATAATATATGCATGATATGTTATAAATAATGAGTATGTGCGTTATTATTATGATAATAACAAAGTTGCATGAATCCGGCAAACATACGATCAAACCTTTTAAATAAAATTAATGATGAGACCTTTCAAAATTAAAAACCCTCATTTTGAATAAGATTCAAAATTAATATCAAGTCCGAAAAGGGGAATTATAAATTTGTTTATAATTTCCATGTCTTCCATCGACAATGGGTGCATGATGAACGCTATCTGTACTCGGGGCTCGGCTCATATTATTGGGGGAGCTTTGGGTGCCGGAAAGCTGTGACATCCATTGACATGGTGATGTGAACTACGTGGAACTCCCATGATTTCGGCTCATATTATTGGGGGAACTCATGGCGACCGTCCATTAAGGTTCAACATCGATGGGTAAGGCTAGACACGTGAAGATGAACGACGTCATATTATTGGGTCCTAATCAAACGTGAGACAAAAGTTTACGTAGAGGGTTGCATTGTGATGCAATTGGAAACTACCTTTTAGGAATTGTGATTGGCTGATATTATTCGGGATCATAATTCGCTAATTGGACCTTACGTACCTACTGAGGAAAGGAGTTTCCCGTTTTCACTAGAGGGTAGTGAAAGATGTCAAAACAGTGGGAGCGAATATTTATGAAGTAAAAGTCCAAACTTCATATCTTACTAAATATTTTAAAATAGTCACCAACATTTATCTGTTTTTACTTTTCAGTACAAATTGACAATGTCTTCGATTCGCAATCCGATATCCGTAATACTCGAAAAACACATATTAACTGGACTTAATTACCTCACTTGGCTAAGAAACCTAAAAATCGTCTTGAATTCGGAAATGGTAGCATATACACTGACTGAGTCGCCCCCTGTTGAGGCTCCGACTGACTGCAATCCTGAGGAATTGCAGGCTTACAAGGAATGGTGTGACCATGACTTGATAGCCAGGTGTTATATGCTGACTTCTATGAATGATGAGCTGCAGAGGCGTTTTGAGGGTGCAAAAATGCTGCTGACATTCATTTGCACCTCAAGGAGCTCTTTGGTGAGCAAACACGGCCTCTTAGGCATGCTACCGTCAAGGAGCTGATCACTATGCGCATGCGAGATGGGGCCTCGGTCCATGAGCATGGCCTGCAGTTGATTGGGCTCGTGGACAAGCTCGTTGGCATGGATATGATCTTGCCTTCGGAGTTGACCACCGACGTGTTGCTGTTATCATTGCCTAGCTCATTTGATCCCTTTGTGGTGAACTTCAACATGAACAAGATGGAGCCGACCCATGAGGAGTTGGTGAACATGCTTGTTACGTTTGAATCCACCATCAAGAAAGAGAAGTTGGTTCTTTATGTAGGTTCTTCATCTGGTACGAAGATTGATCCACATGGGAAGGGAAAGAAGAGTTCTTTCCAACGTCCCAAGAAGAACGTGCCCTTGATGAGGCAATCTCCGAATCCCGTTGTGGCAGCCACACCAGTTAAGGCTGACAAGACTAGTGATGTTTGTCATCACTGCAAGAAGCCTGGACATTGGAGGCGAAATTGCAAGGAATATCAGACCCATAAGAGTTCTGGAAACGGTATGTTCTAAATTGAAGTAAACATTTCAATTAACTCTACTTCTTGGGTATTAGATACCGGTTATGACTCACATCTCTGTAATGGGTTACAGGTGATGGGAAGAAGTAGAAAGCTTAAGGTAAGGTGAGACCTTCTTGAGAATGGCTATGGAGCAAGAGTTGCTGCCAAGACCTTAAGAAATGTTTACTTATTGTGGAACAATGATTTTAAGTTATTTTTTAAGAGATGTTTTGTTTGTACCTTTTTGGTGAAAACATTATTTCCATTTCTATTTTGATAAAGATGGATATTCTTGTTTATTTAGCAAAGTTGTTTGCAACATTTACAAGAATGAATGTTTAATTGGTACTTGAGAACTTGAAAACGATCTCTATAACTTAAAATTGAAAGATATTCCATTAAATGTCCATTCAAAGGCAGACACCATATGAGATATGGATGGGTAAGCCTCCCAAATATTCTTATCTTAGAATATGGGGGTACCCTGCTTATGAAGCAGGTAGTGGGAGATAAATTGGATAGTCGATCCATTTTATGTTACTTTGTGGAATATCCAAGGAATTAAGTTGGATATTATTTCTATCATCCCCAAGAAACAAAAGTGTTTGTTTCTAGGAATGCAACCTTTTTGGAAAGGGAATTTCTATTGGATAGAAAATGGGAGATGATAGAACTCGAAGAGGTTCGAGAAACACCCACAATTATAGAACTCACACCCGAAGAGCCAAGTGAGGAGATACAAGCTCCTAAAATATCCGAGAAAGTCTCGAGACCACCTAAGAGGTATGGTCAGCTTCTTGAAGAGGGCCATGATGAGCCTAACCATGGATGTGATCCATGGACCTTCAAGGAAGCGTTATCTGATGCCGATTCATCCAAATGGCTTGAAGCTATGGAATCTGAGTTGAATTTCATGCATTCGAACCAAGTGTGGGATCTTATAGATCCACCTGAGGGAACGGTTCCCATAGGGACTTGGGGCGGATGGGAAGGTATTGACCTTCAAGGCGCGATTGGTGGCAAAAGGAAATACTCAAATACAAGGAGTTGACTTTGAGGAAACCTTTTCACCAGTTGCAATGTTCAAGTCCATAAGGATTTTGCTAGCCATAGCTGCATGGTATGACTATGAGATATGGCAGATGGATGTTAAGACAGTCTTTCTTAATGGGGATTTTAAGAAACTGATTTACTTGTCTCAACCTGAAGGGTTTACATCTAGTCGGAAGTGAGCATATCGTATGCAAACTTCAGAGATCTATTTATGGTCTAAAGCTGGCATCTAGGAGTTGGAACCTTAGATTCGATAGTATAATCAAGGAGTTGATTTACTAAGAATCCTGAGGAACCCTATGTGTATGAGAAGGTCAGTGGGAGTGTTGTGACATTCCTGGTGCTTTATGTTGATGACATTCTACTCATTGGGAATGATGTAGGAATGTTGCAATCAACTAAGATATGGTTAGCGAGTAAGTTCTCGATGCAGGACTTGGGTGAAGCATCTTTTCTATTGGGAATACAGATCTATTGAGATAGATCGAAAAGATGGCTTAGTCTCACCCAGTCCACATACATTGATACCATCGTGAAGCGGTTCTCGATGGATAAGTCCAAGAGAGGACATCTACCAATGTGTCATGGCGTGTCCCTATCCAAGTCTGTCTTTCAAGACTGATGCAGAGATAGCGGCGATGACAAAGCATTCCTTACGCATCTGCGATTGGTAGCATCATGTATGGGATGATATCTACACGTCTTGACGTGGCTTTCGCACTAAGTGTAGTGAGTAGATATCAATCGAACCCTGGTCTTCCACACTGGAAAGCTGTGAAAGACATCCTCAAGGAGTTGAGAAGGACCAATAAATTGTTCTTGGTCTATGGGGTGGAGAACTAAAATTGGAAGGCTACACCGACTCTAGCTTCCAAAGCGATATCGATGACTCGAATTCAACCTCTGGGTTTGTATTCATGCTCAATGGTGCTGCTGTCTCTTGGAAGAGTTCCAAGCAAGACAATACTGCGGATTCCAGCACAGAGGCCGAATACATTGTTGCATCAGATGCAGCATGGGAGGCTGTTTGGATAAGGAATTTCGTCTAAGAGTTGGACGTCATTCTTAATGGAGTTGCTCCTGTCCCGGTGTTGTGTGACAACACGGGAGCTTTAGCTCAAGCAAAGGAGCCAAGGTCTCATCAGAAGTCCAAACATGTATTGAGAAAGTACCACATCCTCGGAGAGATTGTGGAAAGTAGAGAAGTGTCTTTTGACATAGTCGGCTCCGCAGATAATGTTGTTGATCCACTAGCTAAGCCTTTACCTGGACCATTATTCGTCAAGCATCGCGAATCAATAGGTTTAAAGCATATGGGTAGTTGGCTCTAGTGCAAGTGGGAGATTGTTAGAGTAGGTGCCCGTCGAGCCATGTGTTGGCCGAGTGTTCACAATGAAACTCTATGTATAAGCAATCTTTATTTTAGTAATATTTGATATTATTATTTTGGCACATCTTTATCTGTATACCCATGCTAGTTGCATAGATAAAGCCCTTGAATATACAAATAGTATAAAGAATATGAGATGCTCATATGATGAGTATCATGAAACTCATATTTTTAATACTGTATATTCTAAATGGTTCCTAGTCGATTCAGCCGCCACTAAGAAGGATATAGGCCGCTCGAGTTAGAGACTAGTATCTGCGATGTGAGTACCATGTTTCATTGGTAGGGGACATTGTGATGTCCGAGCATGCAGATAGGTGCTCCTGATAGAGTGCACTGAACAACCCTCCATTAAAGGACTTTCCAAGTGGTTCTCACTTATCGAGTGGAAAAAGTCCTGGTTTATGGTTGTACACCATTAGTCCTTATGACCCGGGACAACATTGAGACTCTATGTGCTAGAATTACACTTTGACTTGTTTACCGACTCTTATGGGGTCATCAGGTGGCAAGGTTGGGTGTTCTGTCGAAACACATAGGAGTCGATGCATTGTAGTCGGGGATTCACCACTTACCTTCGGGTATGGATATCCTATGTGTTATCATGTGTATGTAGGTTGAAATCTCTGGCCAGAGTATGGTTGTAATTATGAAAGGGTTTCATAGATTACACCATCGATGCAACTACAAATGACACATAGTATCGATTCATGGACAACTCTCGATAAACCAATGGTTGTCGAATCGGTCGAGATATATGGGTTGAAGGGACCGTACTGTACGCTAACCATAATTGAATGGTTTTTGCAGGCACTATCATTTGATACCTAGGGAATCATGTAAGCGATGTTGCTAGGCGTTTAACATGGTTGGTTGGGTACTATCAGACTTGAGTTCTGACGTTCTTATTATCAAGGAGTTGATAAGTAAGAATGGAGCAATTGGGGTATGCTCATATAAGGACATGTTTAGTCCGAATCACATGGAGATGTGAACCCACGGCTAGTTGTATCAATGAACCATTGAGGGCCACACAAGTACTAGCTTTCTAGATCCCGTTGAGAAGTAAAAATAGTTCAATGTGTTGAACGGCTTATAAAGGAGTTTATAAGCGTAAGGAAGCGTAAGGAAAATTAGAAGTATGACTTCTATAAAGGAGAAAATAGTTCAATGTGTTGAACGACTTATAAATGAGTTTATAATTGTAAAGAAAAATAGAAGTATGACTTCTATGAGAGAAATGTAAATTTTAATTTATGGAAGTGTTCCTAAATTAAAATTTGGCCGAGTGAATAATGTATTTGAAAAATTGTGATTTTCATAAACATTATTATGGACTAAATTAAATTAATTCAAGTGTTGAATTAATTAAACACTAGTGGACCTAGTAGAGTCCAAATAATTAAATTAATTCAAGTGTTGAATTAATTAAATAACATTGGGCCTTGTAGAGCCCAATTAGAAATAATTATTTAACTAGTGGGACTTGGGTAAATTCAAGTAATGTTTAATTAGTCTCAAATATGTTTGAGATAATTAAATTTAGTCCATGGTTTTTATTTTGATAAAAACCATATAATATGCATGCATGGGAGGTGAAAGGTTGGGAGACTACTTTTTGAGTTTTCAAGGCATGGCATGCAACTTTTTGGAACAACTTTTCCCACAACCAAGTCTAGTCTTCCTTCTCTTCTCCCACACCCTCTTGGCCGAAATTCCTCCATCTTTTCTCTCCATTTTTTCTCTCATTTTTGTGTTCTTCAATTGTTGAAGAATACACACACTTCTCTTTGAAAAATCCTCATATTTTTCTAGTGCAAAATATGAGGGGATCTACCTAGTTGGTGGTGGGCCTAATTTGAAGGAAAGATTCAAGAAGAAAGGAGGAGAGCTTGTAGATTTATCTTCCATTCAAGAGCCAAGTTGTTTACAACTTGGTTGGTGCCATCATCAACCTCAAGAGGTTGATAGGTAACGATTTTCTTACACCCTATGTATGACATAGTTGTGTTTTTGTATTTGCTACATGAAATGCATGGTGGCCGAAATTTTTCCTTGAAAAATTTGTTTTTTGAACTTCCGTTGCGCTTCCAGTCACCGTAACCGATCCCCTTTCATGAGGTAAGAATGGGAATATCGTGAGGGGAGAAGGCCCCAGAGGGAGCCCATTTATGGGAGAAGGCCCCAGAGGAAGCCCTGACGATCGTATTTCTATTCGATCATTATAGGCCAGGGCCCAGTTGACCGGGGAGAGTGTCGCTGATGTACCCCGCCGCCCAGTACTGTGGTTACATTTAGATGGATCCATCGACTTTTGAGGTTTGAGGAAAGTCACAATTAACGATCTGAATTCAAGAAAGGAAAAAGGAAAAATATTTATGATCATAAAAAATGTGGGGACCCGGACGCTAATCAAGTTCTTAATCATCATTGGGACTAATTAATAAATTATAAAACAGGGTCTAAATTTTTTTTTAAAATGCGGAACGTAGTGAAATCCACTAATATACAACTCAGTATAAAAGAAAGTACAAGTCCTGTACTGTCTACAAATCAGTAAAACTAAGGTTCAACATCTAAATATCAAGTGTCAAAACCCTATATACATCCAAGTCCGAAGTCTCCACTCTATCACGATCTCTCCTCATCTCCTGGACCCTGATCTTGTCCCACATGTTGACATGTACACATACAAACAAGACAACAGCCAGATAATTCCGGAGAGAATATAATCCCAGTATAAATCAACGAAACATGCAATCATATAAACGAATATAAAGTATGTAACAGGTAACAGCAATATGTATCAAAATCTGAAACATAATCAATCACAGACTGTCGACCATGCTCGTAACTCTACAGTTCAGACTAGACTCAATCCTAGTCTAGGGATCCCGGTTTCCAGATGTGGTGTTCCTATATCGAATTCCGTATAGAAGGAACAGTGATTCTATTTACTCGATATAACCAAATATGGTGTTCCTATATCGAATTCCGTAATAGAAAAAATTCCAATTCTATTTACTCGATATAACCAAACATCCGGTGCCCTGACCTAACCGTCATAGACTGTAGCTTAATCGCTAATATCCTATCTTGAGACATCGTGCAATGTGCCCGTGGCGATCCCGCCACTATCAGGCACTTCTGTCACAAGATTACTCGTCTAATACCTGCTATCTATAATTCAAGAACACAAGTACATCAGTCCAATCAATGCAAATATCAATGCGATAAAGTAAAGTATGTGATTTAGGGAAACTCAAGTCTAAATCAACTCAAGTCAATCTCCCAATACCACATTGACTTATACCTTCCGTTTGTAGTCTCGGTCTGAAGCAATATCAATTCTGAACTCAAGATTGTCTCTGTAATACTGAAACGACATATTGAGAATCATAATATCAATATTCCATTCTCAATTCAACACTGAATCTGGTTAATCTGGATTTAATTCAAAATCAACTGTATAACGGTACATTCTCAATATTCCCGTCAATACAAAATCACCAGATAACAGTTACAATCTAAAACCAGTAACCAATACAATCTATAATCCAGTTCCAATTCACATATGTCCGGTATAAATCAATATACCCTAAAAATTCATAACAATTCCATAATCAGTCCGTTTCTCAATCTGACTTCGATTCTACAATGTGCGCATCTCAATATTCGGGTTGTCTCGCGCATATGCGCGAATACACGTCGCGCATATGCGCGAGGCTCTCTGGACATTTCGCGCATGTGCGCGAGAGGCACTGTCCTCGCACATAATTCGTTCCACGCCGACTAAAATCGTGTCCCGATTAATTCTTTTTATAATCACATGAAATTATAAATCAATCATTCGTTAATTATAGTGATTAATTCTCGGGCATTACAATGTGGCGCCCCAAACCTCGCCACGTAACCATACAACATGTGACGTCATATGCATAAAAATTTTCTTTTCGACGACGTAATAATATAATGCATATACGACAAAATAGTGCAATTACCACACTATCTACGTCAGTGTAGCAGACACAGTATAATAAATACACACATACAACTCAAGTAAGACAATGAACCATACTGTCTCTATCTACTATCAACTACAGGACTGTTTGACTAGACACACCTAGTCCTTCACCACTATCATGTCTCACAGCATAGTCCTGTAACCTGTCCAACAAAAACAGCCCCCAAAGGGTAAGCATATACAGCAATCATCATCGTAATACATAACAGTTATATTAAAAACATAAAATATAACTGAATCATAACAGAAATACTCCATTTGCTGTTTCTGGACAATCAAACCACCACAACATCACTCACATGCTACTGAAACAACAACATCGACGATACGTCGCACCCCAACTCCGGCGACAGCAATATCGTCGAACGAACAACAACATCGACGATACATCGAACCCCAACACCGGAGACAGCAATATCGTCGAACGAATAACATCCACGATACGTCGCACCCCAACTCTGGCGACAGCAATATCGTTGAACGAACAACAACAACGTGACGTCTCCCAACAAAGACAGCCAACAACATCAACAATAATAAAAAAACAACAAATATAATATCAAATCACCCATATCCAGTGATTTACCATCGTTCAACACAATAGTATTCATCAATACTAAACAATAACAACATATGCTCGTACGTCAACACGTACCTGATAATCGAGTATATATAAAATCTGGCTATTTCTTTGATCCCGAGGCTTCTGATGTATCTAAATAATTCAACAACAATATCAGATCATTGTCACTGTATCAACATAATCAAAACAGCCTCAATATATCACATCAAATAGCCCAACAACAATTAATTCAACAAAATATAAAATCTATTATAAATTATTATCGCTCAACAATTTAATATCCTGGTGTATTTAATTCACAATACTACCATCAAATACACCCTAATTAATTTAACATCAAATAATAGGCTATGTCACAACATCCGTCAAATTGTGAAAACTTTATATCAACGTGTAGCCTATACTTCGTAAACTCCGAATATATAATCAGAATTAATAACAACTGTGGGGACCCGGACGCTAATCATCTTCTTAATCATCTTTTTGGGGTTTAATTATCAATTAAGATAAAACAGGGTCTAAAAATTTTTTCTTTTTAAATTATAACTGCGGAAGGTAAGGGACTCTAAATATTATACATGTCTGTATATAAAAATACAAATAATGTACAACCTTGTAGTAAAATCCAATCTACTGTAAGGCCGGAATCACCACGCTAAACTCGTCTTCTCTCGTCATCTTCTCGACCCTGATCCAGCCCCACCTGTTGTCATGCACACATACAAAACACGACAACAGCCGGATAACTCCGATGAGAATAAATCCCAGTATAAAACATGGTAAGCATGTATATAAACACACTAATGCATAAAACATGCGATCATGTATAAACACAATATATTTCATAATCTATGAAATTAAGCATGCAACTCAAATCAGATAAACATGCATATAAACAATCTAAATCATAAAACATGCTAGCACAACTGAAAGCAATAACGATGGGTCCCATGATCTAGGAGCCACATCCATATAAGCATGAAGTCCTAATCAAATCATGTCTAGACTTGACTCGATCTATAACTCTAGGGATCCCGGGGTGAATAAGACGATCTATCACCTACTCTCCAATCGGGGTGACGATGCGTCTTATTCCTAAACTTCGGCCTGATCTGTATCCGCATCTACAATAGGAGCGGTGATCTTCCCCTAAGCTGTGATATCGCCGAACGTCTAGAAGTCTGGATGATCTCGCAGACTTTCCTATCTTAATGCATGAATACACAATCTGTAAATAGGCATAATCATTTTAATGCAATGCAACATGATCTGTAAACAAAGCATAGCAAGATTTGCATACAAGTTCTATAAACAAATCTATAAACAAGAATATAGTATGTGATTTATTGGGCAACTCAAATGGTGATCTCAATTGAGTTATTTCTTCCCGAATATCACATGAATTATAACTTTGTCGTCCCCGTCCGAGGAAGACGAAGTCTTGAAGTCCAGTCTGTCCATATCCGATCTGAAATGACAAAATCAAATACACTGTATCACTGTGTAGCTCAATTCACAATCTGTTCTGATCAATACTCAATTCAGTATACAATCTGATCAATGTCTGAACAAGATACAATCTGATTCGTATCAATAATATCCCGATATAATCTAAATCATATCTGAATTTGATTAATCTGTTCCAGCATATGAATTTCTAACAAATACATCTTCAGAGATGCTGAAATACAAAACACCGACATACGATATTCTTTCTTTGATCTGACTTCACATATCTACTGAATAATCTATCCAGACATACAAGAATAATCATCTATTCATTCTTCAATCAAGAACAATACAAATCTAGTGTTTGATCTCAATCAATATTTTTCGAAAATCATAACAATTACAGAAACAGTCTGTTCTTTAATCTGACTTCAATTCTATAATGTCTACGGTAATATAAACGTCATATCTGAATCACATGCAATTCTAGCAACATCATATTTCCAAAATATCTCAAAACGTAATAAAACTTACGTCCTTGTGTAGCTCTAGTCGAGAGGAGTTCAGAACTAAAGTCGGATTCGAATTCTGCTACACGGTTTCTTCGTAAATCCAGTTCCAACGCAAAGAGGAAAGTTTCTCTCTCTAAGCTGTCGATTTCCCTTGAAAAACTGAGAGGAAGACACGACTTCCCTTCCTATATATACTACATGCATGTACAAAAACGTGGCATATTTTCCGCATTGCACATCACACCGCGGGTGCGGTCCCTGCAGCACCGCGGGTGCGCTTCAGTCTCGGCAATTCTATCTAAAATGCACAATTCATGACCGCGGGTGCAGCTCTTCCAATACCGCGGGTGCGGTCTGGCACCGCGGGTGCGGTGTATGCAAGACCGCGGGTGCGGTCTTGCTTCGCCCAAAATTCCTACCCTACTGGATTTACACCGCGGGTGCGGTGTAAACAAGGGCGCGAGTGCGGTCTTGCACGTTCTGAAAATTTATATTTTTGATCCGAGCAACATCCCATAATCTTATCTGATCAATTCTACAAGTCTTGGGATATTTCATTAATCTTGTTTGATCAATTCTACGACAATTCTGGGGCATTACATTTCTCCCCCTCTTAGATCTGAGTTCGTCCCCGAACTCATGCTAATTCAATCAAATATATTAGAAGAAATATATAACAGAGTTTAACATCCAAACTCGTTTTACTATCATCATTCTGAGGTATTTTTCTTTGATCAAGCTCTGATTCTGGTCTGGAATCAGAAGTCAAGAATTATAATATCATAATCCTTCTTCAACTCGTTCTAGCCCAATCAATGCCGCATTACTAGCTATACAACATCCGTATATGCCAATCTGCAATCTATAACAAAACAATACCATCTGTAGTTGTTATCCTATCTGTTTATCCCAATCTAGAACATAATCAAGCTTCATCTTCCAATACCAATTGTCATCATCCGACATTGGTTTCTTAAATCTATCCATTCTGAACTATCTTGATAGCTACTCTCATACAGTTAGTCACACAATGACAATAATCTATATCAACTAGTACTAACATCCAGTACTAAAGCTCTACCAATATTTGTCAATATCTGGTAATATACTCTGACTATCTGTCAATCTGTAATAAATCTGCACAATAGAGCTTATGATATAGTCTATCACAAGTACAACTCCGTCAAAATCACAATCTGATATCATCTAATTCTTGCATTCTCGTCAATCTGACTATTTCTTTGACATTGATCTATGTCATCTGGTTCTGTTTGTACATAATCTGGTACAAACTGATAGATATAGATTGAATAATCTGTCAATCATAATCATATTATATCATAATCTAAAGAAAATGGCGGAAATTTTATTACGAAAGCCATAGAAATGTACTCCTATTTCTATTCAGAAATGTGAGGACCCGGGCTCTAACTCAATTCTTTTGGGATTTAATTGGATCTTTGCTCGAAAATGTGGGTCAAAAATTTGCTTTTAATATTAATTCCAATGTATAACTAAAGCATATCATATCTGTAACTGAAATAAACAATATAATGTACATACATGTCTGTCTAGTACCACCATACACCAGTTTTTACATACCAACTACAACATAAGTGATACAAGTCTAGTAGGAAACACTACAAATCTTCAACGCCCGAGATCTCCACGCTATCATCAATCTCTCATCTAGCTCGAGACCCAGATCCTGCCCCACCTGTTGCCATGCACACATACAGACACGACAACAGCCGGATAACTCCGGTGAGAACATATCCCAGTATAAAACATGGATGCATGCAATGTCATAAATCATGTACAAAAGCATAGCATATATCAATTAACATGAATGATAATCTAAGACATGTAAAAGAATACCAATCTGTATTCAACATTTAAATCTTGACTCGACTCATTTCTAATCTAGGGATCCCGGTGTGAATAAGACGGTCTGTCACCTACTCAACCAATCGGGGCGACGGTACGTCTTATTCCTAGACTTCGGTCAACTCTGTATCGAGGGTCTACACATAGAGCAAATCTACTCCTATGCGGCGATACACCGAAACGTCTAGTTTTGGCCAGTCTGCCAATATCTCCTATCTCAGGACTCGCCTATAAATCAATAAACAAAGCATTACATAATGAAATGTAATAACAATCTAGTATGTGATTTAGAGAAACTCGTATCAAATCTGAATCGAGTTGTGCAATCCCGTGACCACATGAATTATACCTTTCTTGTCGCACTGTCTGTGTCGAGATCTTGAAGTCGGAATGTCACTCTGTCAAGACTAATCTGAAATGACCATATACAAATGTTCTATATCAAAACACAACTCAAGCAAGTCTTGGAATAATCAATAATCAGTCTCGGTACAAGTTGACGGCATAACGGCGTACTTCTTTGATACCGGTAACTCAATCTCAACATATAACAATATCATAATTTCATCATCATCACAATAATCTCATTATCACTTCAAAATCGGTACACCATCATACACATAGGCTGGAATTTCGAAATAATGACATATGATAACCGAAAATCAACCCGATTGCATTTCTATAATGTGCACCTTATCAAGAACACATTCCTTCAATAAAATCATGACTTCTCCAGCACATAAATATCGAGACATGCTGGAATTGAACAATACTTACATCCTTTCGTAGCCAACGATGCAAGGATCGCAAATCCGGACTCGAAATTAAAATCGAATGGCTAGTGGTTGCATAATCTTAATTCTAATATGAAGAAGGTTTAAAGGAAACAAGGCATGCTCTCGGTTTTCTCCTTTTTCCTGAATGAAGAATGAAGATTCAGCAGCTCTATATATATATATACATGCCATGTGTCAAGCCAAGAAACAAAGGTGGCATTTTTGCATGCAGCACCGCGGGTGCGGTGGCTTAAGAGCGCGGGTGCGCTGTGCTCACGGCAAATTCATTTTAAAGTGCAGTACTAAGACCGCGGGTGCGATCCCTGCATGACCGCGGGTGCGGTCTTGCTAGCACCGCGGGTGCGGTGTGGCTTCGCACAAATTCACCAATTTTCTTCTCAATGCACCGCGGGTGCTGTCCTTTCTGTACCGCGGGTGCGGTGTGGCTTCGGCCATGCTTTCAAAAATCCTCATAATTCATGCATTCTTATCTCTACAAGTCTAACATCAATGATACTGATAATTCTTGAGCCTTACATTTCTCCCCCTCTTAGACAAAAGTTCGTCCTCGAACTCGTACGCAAGTAATCATGCAAGTATACCTAAAACAGTATAATCAAAATTGAAAGGAAGACTCACATCATATGAATAACTTGGGATGTCTCTGTCTCATCTCTGACTCTGTCTCCCAAGTCGCTTCTTCGATGCCATGACGACTCCACTGAATCTTCACCAGCGGAATGGACTTCGTTCTGAGCTGTTTTTCTTTCCGATCAAGAATCTGTATCGGTCTTTCAACATAGCTCAAAGTCTGATCCAGCTCGGCTTCGTCAGGTTGAATGACATGAGAATCATCCGGCATGTACTTGCGCAACATCGATACATGAAAAACGTCATGTATACCGGACAATGAAGGAGGAAGAGCAAGTCTGTAAGCTCGATCGCCAATCTTCTCAAGGATTTCATACGGACCGACGTATCTAGGAGACAACTTCCCTCTCTTGCCAAATCTGACAATGCCTCTGAAAGGAGAAATCTTCAAAAACACTCTGTCTCCCTGCTCGAATACTAACGGTCTGCGTCTGATATTGGCGTACTTCGCCTGTCTATCCTGTGCTGTCTTCATTCTCCTCTGAATGATCTTCACTTTCTCGGTCATCTCACGAATCATATCAGGCCCTAACTCTGGTACCTCAGAGATATCATCCCAGTACAACGGAGATCTGCACTTCTTTCCGTATAAAGCTTCGAACGGTGCCATCTCAATGCTAGTCTGATAGCTGTTGTTGTATGAAAACTCACACAACGGCAATGAATCTTGCCAACTAGTACCAAAATCTAGTACTACAGCTCTCAGCATGTCCTCTAAAGTCTGGATAGTCCGCTCTGACTGTCCGTCCGTCTGAGGATGATAAGCAGTGCTCAGGTGTAAATTCGTACCTAGAGCAAGCTGCAGGCTGTGCCAAAAGTGAGAAGTAAATCATGGATCACGATCTGATACGATCGACTTCGGCACACCGTGCAATCTGACGACCTCTCTGACATACAACTCTGCCATCTGATCGTGTCGATAGGTCATTCTGTACGAAATAAAGCACGCTGATTTGGTCAGTCTGTCTATCACAACCCAAATCGCGTCACAGCCCCGCGAAGATCGAGGTAACCTCGTCACGAAATCCATGGAAATGTGGTCCCATTTCCATTCAGGAACAGACAAACTCTGAAGTAATCCTCCGGGCTTCTTTCTTTCTGCCTTCACCTGCTGGCAATTCAGACATCTAGACACAAATTCTGCAATATCTATCTTCATCTGTTTCCACCAGAATTGTGTCTTCAAGTCATTGTACATCTTCCTGCCACCAGGATGAATGCTGAACCGACTACAGTGTGCCTCTGACATGATCTTTCGTCTCAAATCTGAAACATCTGTCACTACTAGACGGTTATTCACATACAGAATAGAATCTCTAACCTGATATTCTGATATATGACCAGCTCTGACCATATCAATCGATCTCTGAACGCTCGGATCAGTTTTCTGCGCTTCTTTGACCTTCATAATGTGGGGACCCGGAAGCTAATCCATTCCTTAATCGTCTTTAGGAATATTTAATCATTAATAATAAACAGGGTCTAAATTTTTTTCTTTAAAATGCAAAGCGGAAACGTAATGTAATTAAAATCAAATTACATATTAACCATGAACATACAAATCTGATGTTATCTACAATAATCCAACTAGGTTCAACTACATATCAGTGCTGAATCCTAAGTTGCTTCTGAAGCCCGGATCTCCACGCTATCTAATCCAGCCTCGTTCTCGTCTTGACCCTGCTCCTATCCCACCTGTTGCCATGCACACATACAGACAAGACAACAGCCGGATAACTCCGGTGAGAATTACATTCTCAGTATAAATCATGTATACATGCAATCATATAAACAATATAAAAGCATATAACGGATAATTCTAACATGTATCCAATCAGAACATGAATCCATACAATACTAAATCAAGTTCTAACTATGTACCTTAATCAGGAACATACTCAATATCAAGAATAACTTCGATTCTAAACATGTACCAATATCAGGAACATAATCAATATCAAGAATAACTTCTATTCTAAACATGTACCAATATCAGGAACATAATCTATCTCAAGAATAATTTCTATTCTAAACATGTACCAATATCAGGAACATAATCAATATCAAGAATAACTCCTATTCTACACATGTACCAATATCAGGAACATAATCAATCTCAAGAATAACTTCTATTCTAAACATGGACCAACATCTGGAACATGATCAGTATTAAGAATAATTTCTATTCTAAATATGTACCAATATCAGGAACATAAAAGGACATGAACCATATTCAGGAACATAATCAACATCAATCAATATCAATCAATATAACTGTCACTCAAGCTCGTGACTCTACGTTTTAGACTAGACTCAATCCTAGTCTAGGGATCCCGATTTCCAAATGTGGTATTCCTATATCGAATTCCGTAATAGGAGGAACCGTAATTCTATTACTCGATATAACCATATCCGGTGTTCCTATATCGACTTCCGTAATAGAAGAAATTCCCATTCCCTATTACTCGATATAACCAAGCATCCGGTGTCCTGACCTAACCGTCATGGACTGTAGCTCTATCGCTAATATCCAATCTTGAGACATCCTGCAATGTGCCCGTGGCGATACCACCATTATCAGGCACTTCTGTCACAAGATTATTCGTTTAATACCTGTCATCTATCAATTAAGAAAACAAGTAGATTAAGTCATTCCTTGCAAATATCTATGCAATAAAATAAAGTATGTGATTTAGGGAAACTCGAGTCAAACCTCACTCGAGTTGTGCAATCCCAACTCAACATTAATTTATACCTTTATCTTCTCGCTCAAAAGAAGAAGAAGTCCCGACTCTATCTCGGTCCATTCTCAATCTGGAAATGACAATATAAAACAGGCACAATATCAATATCAGTTCTGAACTCAAAACTGTCTCTTTAAATCTGAAACGATATATCGAGAATCATAATATCAATATTCCATTCTCAATTCAACTCTGAATCTGATTAATCTGAATTAACTCAAATCAGCGGCATAACGGCACAATCTCGGTATTCCCGTCAATACCATATCACCAGATATTAATTACAAATCATAACCCATATTCGATACGATTTGTAATCAGTCTATAATCCAAATCTATTCAATTTCAATTAATATAATCTGAAAAATCATAACAATTCCAGAATCAATCTGTTTCCTGATCTGACTTCGGTTCTACGATGTCTAACATGTCAAGAACATCATATATGAATTATCTCAAATTCCTACAACATCATCTTTTCAAATGATAATAAAACTCAATGAAACTTACGTCCAGTTGTAGCTCGTGTCGAGAGGAGTATGGTACCGTGTCCGGATTTAAATTCTGATAGACGGATCGTACAAAATCAAATTCTAAGCACAATTGAAGGTTGAGGGAATTTACTCTGGAGACTCTCGGTTCCTTCCTTGTGAATTGTGAAGGAGATTGCAATATATATACTTCAATTGCATGTGTGACAAGTGTCACTCAAGTCATAATTACACTTTAGCCCCTGAACTCTTCCTATTTGCAATTTGGTCCTCAAAACTCTTTTTAATTCAATTTCAATCCTAAATAATTGCAAACATCTTGGAATATAATTCAACACTCCAAAAGTTTCCAATTATATACTCTCGGATTAAAATAATATCATCTTTATTATCTCGGGCCTTACATTTCTCCCCCTCTAAGATACGATTTCGTCCTCGAAATCACAATCAATCAATTCGTGGAATACAGATAATCATGTCATATCTCAAATCAGATATAAGAAGGAGATATACAAAACTGCAATAAACTCATATCCACGAAATCACTCGTGATAGAATCAACCTCAGAACAATGGCTAAACAACATCCGTATATACCAATCACCAGTGCAACAGTTCCATAATAATTTAATATCATCATCTGTTACCAAATCTGTTAATCCCAGTCAAAGATATATTCAATCTTCGGTTTCAAATATCAACAGTCATCGTCCGACGTTGCTTATTAGTCTATGAATTCTGAGCTATCCTGTGGAGACCCGGACGCTAATCATCTTCTTAATCATCTTTGGGATTTAATTATCAATTCTGATAAACAGGGTCTAAAAATTTTTCTTTTAATAATGTAACTGCGGAAGGTAATGGAATCTAAATACTATACATGTCTGTATAAAAATACATTTCAGTATTAAAAGTACAATAATCTAATCTAAGGTTCAACTACTAAAGTTCAAGTAGTAAACTCAAGTCTACTGCAAGTCCGGAATCACCACGCTAAACTCGTCTTTTCTCATCATCTTCTTGACCCCGATCCAGCCCCACCTGTTGTCATGCACACATACAAAACAAGACAACAGCCGGATAACTCCGGTGAGAATAAATCCCAGTATAAAACATGGTAAGCATGTATATAAACAAACTAATTCATAAACCATGCGATCATGTATAAACACAATATATTTCATAATCTATGAAATTAAGCATGCAACTCAAATCAGATAAACATGCATATAAACAATCTAAATCATAAAAACATGCTAGCACAACTGGAAGCAATAACGATGGGTCCCATGATCTAGGAGCCACATCCATATAAGCATGAAGTCCTAATCAAATCATGTCTAGACTTGACTCGATCTATAACTCTAGGGATCCCGGGGTGAATAAGACGTCACTGGCTGTCACCTACCCAACCACTCGGGGCGACTGTACGTCTTATTCCTAGACTTCGGTCCGAGCTGTATCGACGGCTGGCAATAGGAGTAATGGCTACTCCTACGTTGAGATACACCGAACGTCTAGAAGTCTGACAATGGCTGTCAAGACTTTCCTATCTTAAATGCAATGAATAACAATCTGTAAACAAAGCATAATCATATTCATAACTGAATATCACAATTATCTTACCTGCTTGAATACAATTCTATAATCAAAGCATAATCAGGTAACAATATAAACAATAATCTAGTATGTGATTTTATTGGGAAACTCAAATTAATCTAATTTGAGTTATGCTTCCCGAATATTACATGAATTATACCTTTGTCGTCCCTGTCTGACGAAGACGAAGTCTGGTATTCAACTCTGTCCATATCAAATGTCCAGTTGTAGCCTGCGTTGATAGGAACACAGTACTGAAGTCGGATTCAAAATCTGACGGGCGGATTTCGCACAAAAGGCGTAAGGATTTTTCACTACTTCCTCGTGCTTCCCTTTTCTCGTTTCCTACTAACTTCTGAGGAAAGAATCGTGTATATATATATATACACTCACCATGCATGTAACCACAACGTGGCTACCTTTTACAATTCTTAGTTGGCGCTCGAGCGGTTGAAATGTACCGCTTGGGCGCCGAACATACTGTCCGAATTCTCATCCTATCCCCCTCTCGCGCTCGGGCGGTCAAAAACTACCGCTCGGGCGCGAGACATTCTGTCCAAAGGGTAACCTTATGGTGCATTGGCGCTCGGGCGGTCTCTTTCTACCGCTCGAGCGCCGAAGGTTCTGTCCCAATTTCTTGGCTAACCATGCAACGACGCCCGGCCTCGTCATTTAAGTTCTTATAACCTCAATCATGTCAATAATCACTCGTCTGATTATAATGATTAAATCTCGGGCATTACATATCCTCATTTCTTCTGAATCAGTTTCACTTTTCTTATCAGATTTCTGATCTTATCAAATCCAATCTCAGGCATCACCGCAATATCATTCCCATACGAAGGAAATCCGCAGTTCTAATGGTACAATACCTCGACTAAAGCTATTTCGATACTCATCTGATAGCTATTATTGTACAATAATTCACAAGTGACAATGAATCATGTCAATTAGTGCTAAATTCCAGCACTACAGTTCCTGGATATCCTCCAGTGTTTAGATAGTTCGCTCCGACTATCTTTCAATCTATAAATCATAGATGAAAAATCATGATATATACTCAGCCAAAAGTACAAAATCAAACGAAAATCACAGTCTGATAAAATTAATCCTGGCATTTAATACAATCTAACCCCTTTTCTGACATACTTCTTAGTCGTCTGGTCATATTTGTACGTCATCCTGTACAATATAACATAGGCAGATTTGAACAATCGTTCAATCATAACTACCTACTGGTACAATCTTGACAAAATTTCGGTGATTCCATCACCAGATCCATAGAAATGTACTCTCATTTCTATTTAAAAATCAATAATCAAGATAATCAACCTCTTTGTTTCTATCTTTCTGTCTTCATCAGTCAGCGATTTAGACATTTCAATACAATTCTGACATAACTGATTTCATTTGTTTATATCAAAACTGTCCATTCGAATTATCACACATTTCCCGTTACCAGAATAGTACTGAATCTACTACTGTGGGCATCTTCTGACAATACCTGCCATTCAAATCCGAATATCTGAAACAAACAAATCAGCTAATAATATAAAATAAAATATTGCCTACCTGGTAATCGGCTCTGCCACACGGTTCTAACTATCCAAATCAAGTTCTGAACAGTCTGATCAAACTTCTGAACTGCTTTAATCTTCAAAATCGGTTCTGACCCCACTGAACTGTATATAATCTCAACGCTTCATAACAATCGATATTAAACACAGACTCAGAATGGTAATAATATCGGATCAGATTCAGAATATCAATACGCAATACTGACCTAATGACTGCATAAGACGCAATTTCTGACATTTCTGATATCTCTGAAATTCTGCCATATTCAATGTCGTTCTCAATCACTGATCCCTGTCTCAACAGTACAATAATCAGTCAGTATACTATCTTCAGATATCATAGACTCTGAATAAAATCTGTTACAATCGAGATTCATATCCGAACAATTCTGTATACCACAATCTCAGTTCCCAGAATATTCAATTCAATCATACGCTGCGAATATATCAAAATGTCATAGATAAAACGAGCATAATGTCTTCAGAATATTGCTGAACACAGGATTCATCATCCCATAAGCGGAACTGAAGTACTTTCCAGAGAAACATATAATCAAATGTAACTCTAACTCTTAGACAATAATTCTTTCAACTGATTTTTCAATTCTTTTAATTAAATCAGTATCAGTTTATAAGAAATTCTAAAATAAAACCAATACCTGGTATCGAATCAAGGCTGAAATCACTCTCCCTGATATAGATATCAAACCCGTAAATCTGATCTAGGACAACTATAGCCACACTCCTGCTACTGGTAATTCAGTCCCTGATAGGCTCAACTTCAGTCATCAACTGAATACATAAGGAATTATTCCATTCCTTTCGATAATCTTCGAATCATACATAATACGGATATCAAGGAATTCAAAATCGAAATCCCTTACCGTATATCATTCATTCCTTGGCAATTTCAGGTCCGAATCTTACCATCTCCTGGCAAGACTCTATAATTGCTCTGTACTTGTTCGATATATCAATATCAATCATGCTGTCATCATCCGACAATACAAGTACAATTTATCCTAATTCGATCCCATTCTCAACTTACTGCAGTATATAATATCTCACATAATATCACTGATATCAAATTCTTTCCCCAAAAGATAAAGAAACAATACTACAGTAGATACAGAACCAACAGGTAAAGCATATATCAGTGCCACCCAATCAAGGATAATCATAATGATTGCATTAGTATATATATATCAATACATATGCACCATAATCCTAAAGGAACAGTACCTGCCACTATATCATCAAGTGTGTCCTGGGTCTGTTCCTCGATCACCATGTCCAGATGATCCAGCTCCCTGAAATCCTCGGGAACCTCTCAGTTCTAGTACTCCTTTGGTGGTAATCCCCCAACTTCTGGCAGCTTCTCGTAACTGAGGGAATACCAGTTTAACTCTCTGTTCATCTGTACAATCAAGTAAATCGAACCGTATTTCTATGTCATTAAACCAGTTCTCATACTCTTCAGACGTCCCGATACCACTCAGAATCGGCGGCTGAAATAACTGAAACTCTTTCAATTTTAATTCCATCGGAGTCTCTGATACATCTATCTGATCAGACGAAGTAATACCCCTTTCTGGAATTCTTCTAGGAGGTATATCTGATGATCACAGGAGTCAGTAATCACAGGAGATAAATCAATCTCAGTCCCTTTCTGATCAGCTTACCTCTGATCAAGAATTGGTTCTGATTCATTTTCAAATCAGATATATTACCAAATCAATTCAGATATTCAGGTAACGTACATTTAAACGCAATAAAACATGCTGGCATGCTAGCATACTCAATGTAAATCAACATAATACTATATCACATGCTAGCAATCAAAAGCAGGAAAGAAAACTCAGTCTACCCCGCTCACTCTTTTCTACCTCAGTGCTAAGGAACCTACAGTTCAAGGACCTACAGCTCTGATACCACTTGTTGTGGGGACCCGGAAGCTAATCCATTTCTTAATCGTCTTTAGGAATATTTAATCATTCATAATAAACAGGGTCTAAATTTTTTTCTTTAAAATGCAAAGCGGAAACGTAATGTAATTAAAATCAAATTACATATTAACCATGAACATACAAATCTGATGTTATCTACAATAATCCAACTAGGTTCAACTACATATCAGTGCTGAATCCTAAGTTGCTTCTGAAGCCCGGATCTCCACGCTATCTAATCCAGCCTCGTTCTCGTCTTGACCCTGCTCCTATCCCACCTGTTGCCATGCACACATATAGACAAGACAACAGCCGGATAACTCCGGTGAGAATTACATTCTCAGTATAAATCATGTATACATTCAATCATATAAACAATATAAAAGCATATAACGGATAATTCTAATATGTGTCCAATCAGAACATGAATCCATACAATACTAAATCAAGTTCTAACTATGTACCTTAATCAGGAACATACTCAGTATCAAGAATAACTTCGATTCTAAACATGTACCATTATCAGGAACATAATCAATATCAAGAATAACTTCTATTCTAAACATGTACCAATATCAGGAACATAATCTATCTCAAGAATAATTTCTATTCTAAACATGTACCAATATCAGGAACATAATCAATATCAAGAATAACTCCTATTCTACACATGTACCAATATCAGGAACATAATCAATCTCAAGAATAACTTCTATTCTAAACATGGACCAACATCTGGAACATGATCAGTATTAAGAATAATTTCTATTCTAAATATGTACCAATATCAGGAACATAAAAGGACATGAACCATATTCAGGAACATAATCAACATCAATCAATATCAATCAATATAACTGTCACTCAAGCTCGTGACTCTACGTTTTAGACTAGACTCAATCCTAGTCTAGGGATCCCGGTTTCCAAATGTGGTATTCCTATATCGAATTCCGTAATAGGAGGAACCGTAATTCTATTACTCGATATAACCATATCCGGTGTTCCTATATCGACTTCCGTAATAGAAGAAATTCCCATTCCCTATTACTCGATATAACCAAGCATCCGGTGTCCTGACCTAACCGTCATGGACTGTACCTCTATTGCTAATATCCAATCTTGAGACATCCTGCAATGTGCCCGTGGCGATACCACCACTATCAGGCACTTCTGTCACAAGATTATTCGTTTAATACCTGTCATCTATCAATTAAGAAAACAAGTAGATTAAGTCATTCCTTGCAAATATCTATGCAATAAAATAAAGTATGTGATTTAGGAAAACTCGAGTCAAACCTCACTCGAGTTGTGCAATCCCAACTCAACATTAATTTATACCTTTATCTTCTCGCTCAAAAGAAGAAGAAGTCCCGACTCTATCTCGGTCCATTCTCAATCTGGAAATGACAATATAAAACAGGCACAATATCAATATCAGTTCTGAACTCAAGACTGTCTCTTTAAATCTGAAACGATATATCGAGAATCATAATATCAATATTCCATTCTCAATTCAACTCTGAATCTGATTAATCTGAATTAACTCAAATCAGCGGCATAACGGCACAATCTCAGTATTCCCGTCAATACCATATCACCAGATATTAATTACAAATCATAACCCATATTCGATACGATTTGTAATCAGTCTATATTCCAAATCTATTCAATTTCAATTAATATAATCTGAAAAATCATAACAATTCCAGAATCAATCTGTTTCCTGATCTGACTTCGGTTCTACGATGTCTAACATGTCAAGAACATCATATATGAATTATCTCAAATTCCTACAACATCATCTTTTCAAATGATAATAAAACTCAATGAAACTTGCGTCCAGTTGTAGCTCGTGTCGAGAGGAGTATGGTACCGTGTCCGGATTTAAATTCTGATAGACGGATCGTACAAAATCAAATTCTAAGCACAATTGAAGGTTGAGGGAATTTACTCTGGAGACTCTCGGTTCCTTCCTTGTGAATTGTGAAGGAGATTGCAATATATATACTTCAATTGCATGTGTGACAAGTGTCACTCAAGTCATAATTACACTTTAGCCCCTGAACTCTTCCTATTTACAATTTGGTCCTCAAAACTCTTTTTAATTCAATTT
The DNA here is from genome assembly GCF_022965805.1 of Primulina eburnea. NCBI lineage: Eukaryota > Viridiplantae > Streptophyta > Magnoliopsida > Lamiales > Gesneriaceae > Primulina > Primulina eburnea. The sequence goes on along the minus strand of NC_133104.1, from coordinate 20,759,779 downwards.
CAATCCTAAAAAATTGCAAACATCTTGGAATATAATTCAACACTCCAAAAGTTTCCAATTATATACTCTCGGATTAAAATAATATCATCTTTATTATCTCGGGCCTTACACATAATCAAGTCTGGCTCAATCTGAATCGCAGCAAGTCGCAACGGTCTACTCTCTGTATCAAATGTCAACCCAGACAAGCAACAATCTTCTACTAAACTCGATACACCTATAGTCGACAAGGATAAAGAACATACCTTTCGACTCAAGGCGTCTGCCGCTGCATTCGACTTCCTTGGATAGTACTTAATCTCGCAATCAAAATCTTTCAGCAGATCAAGCCATCGTCGCTGCCTCATGTTCAACTCTGACTGAGAAAAGAGGTACTTCAGGCTCTTATGATCGGAATAGATCTCAAATTCCTCGCCATACAGATAATGACGCCAGATCTTGAGTGCAAATACAATCGCCGCCAATTCAAGATCATGAATCGGATAACGGGTCTCGTGCGGCTTCAGCTGTCTAGAGGCGTACGCTATCACGTGCCCTTGCTGCATAAGAACACATCCTAGCCCTCTGTGAGATGCGTCACAATATACAACAAACTCACCTGTACCTGAAGGAATCGTCAAGACAGGTGCACTAGTCAGCCTCTTTTTCAACTCTACAAAATTGGCTTCACAATCTTCGGACCACACAAATGGCACGTTCTTCTGTGTCAACTGAGTGATAGGCTTCGCTATACTGGAGAAATCTCGGATAAAACGACGATAATACCCGGCTAGACCCATGAAACTACGTATCTCAGGCACAGAAGTCGGTCTCGACCAACTGATCACAGCTTCAACTTTACTCGGATCTACCGCAATACCCTCTCCAGATATAATATGCCCCAAGAAGACAACCTGTTTCAGCCAGAATTCACACTTGGACAGTTTAGCATACAACTGCACTTTTCTCAAAGTCTTCAGTACAATTCTCAGATGATCTGCATGTTCAGTCAGACTCTTCGAATACACCAAAATATCATCAATGAACACAATCACAAAATTATCTAAATATCTCTGAAAAATGCGGTTCATCAAACTCATAAACACCGCTGGTGCATTCGTCAAACCGAAAGGCATAACAACAAACTCGTAATGTCCATACCTGGTTCGGAATGCAGTCTTCGGAATATCAATGTCTCTAACTCTGAGCTGATGATACCCTGATCTCAAATCAATCTTCGAGTATGTGGGGACCCGGGCTCTAATTCTTTTTCTTGGGATTAAATGGATCGTTATTCATAAAACGTGGGTCAAATTTTTGTTTTTTTTAACATTCAATCAAATGTTACTAACTAGGCATAAAACATGTCTCTATTTTATTACATTAGCATAATATACAAACATAAAATACAAGTCTTGTTCTTACAACTAGTGTTTAATACCATCTATAAACAAACGGTAGTACAAGTCTAGCAAAAGAACCACTAGTCCTCTGCTGCGCCCGAGATCACCACGCTATGTCCATCGCTCATCTCTGCGTGACCCAGATCCTGCCCCACCTGTTGTTATGCACACATACAGACATAACAACAGCCGGAAAATCGGTGAGAACAAATCCCAGTATAAACATGTAACATGCATATAAACAATCTAAACATGAAACATGCTGATATGAATGTCATTCATATAAAATCATGCAATGTGAATCTAATCATGTCTAGACTCGACTCGACTAGAACTCTAGGGATCCCGTTGTGAATAAGACGTCACTGGCTGTCACCTACCCTACCAATCGAGGTGCTGTACGTCTTATTCCTAGACTTCGGCCTGATCTGTATCCACGTCTACAAAGGGGCGGTGATCTTCCCCTAAGCTGAGATATCGCCGAACATCTAGTAGTCTGCCTGATCTCCAGACTGCCCTATCTTAATGCATGAATACAAAATCTGCAAACAAGCATAATGCAATGCTACACGATCTGTAAACAAAGCATAGCAAGATCTGCATACAAGTTCTATAAACCAATCTATAACAATCATAACCATATCAAGGTATGAACAATAAAACAAGTATGTGATTTTGGTTGGGAAAACTCAAATGTGATCTCATTTGAGTCGTGATTCCCCAAACAAAACATGTACTATACCTTTCGTCGTAGAATCGCTGTCACGGTCGCCTACAAGCTATCAATCTCTAATCTAAATCAACACATATCCAAGTCACTACGTGATCTCGATACAATTTGACGGCATAACGACGTAATTCTCGATACCGGTCAATCCAATTCTTAACAGATATCAACACTATCTCATTCTCAATCATTCTCATTCATAATCCAATACAATATCCATCCAAAACACAATAATTCTGCCCCAATAATTATAAACCATACTGAAATTCATAGGAAATGCATATGATATCATTTATTTGATCCGTTTACGAATATATCATGCTCAATACATCAAGAACACAATATAACTATCATATTCTAATTTCCCAAACATCTGAATTTCGAAACCTGTTGAAATTACATGAAACTTACATCACTTTGTAGCTAGTAACGAGAGGAGCTCAAAACCGAAGTCGGATTTGAATTTGGATGAGTAAATCTTGCAAAATCACAATTTGAAAATGGAAAAGAAGTTGGAAGCTTCCCTCCTCTGAAACTATCGATTCTTGTTGCTGAAATGAAGAGAATTTCGAGGCCAATCTATATATATACTTTGCATGTTCCGAACACATGGCTTGTTCTTTGCAATACACGTCTCGCGCATATGCGCGGAATCACTCGCGCATATGCGCGAGACCTACTGTCTCGGCCATGCAGAAATTTAACACTTCGCGCATATGCGCCACTTATCTCGCGCATATGCGCCACAGCTACTGGAGGTATCGCGCATATGCGCGCAGTACCTCGTGCATATGCGCCGAGGCTACTGGACGCCTCGCGCTACGCTGCGCGCTTGCCTTCGCGCATGTGCGCCAACTCACTGGAAGCTCCGCGCATATGCGCCACGCTTCGAGTTTTTACATTTCTTTTGTACATTTTGCCTTCTTTTTAAATTCAATAAAATACATCTACAATCATCTTAATTATTAACAAATCCGTCTGATTATGATAACTAAATCTTCGAGCCTTACATTTCTCCCCCTCTAAGAAATGATTTCGTCCTCGAAATTGTAGATGATCAATTCAAGTACATACAAAATGCAATACAAGCAAAATTCCATAACTACGTACATCATGTAAATAACTCGGGATATCTTTGTCTCATGATTGTCTCTGTCTCCCAAGTCGCTTCCTCAATGCCATGACGACTCCACTGAACTTTCACAAGTGGAATAATCTTTGTTCTGAGCTTCTTTTTTTCCGATCAAGGATCTGTATCGGTTGTTCCACGTAGCTCAAGGTCTGATCAAGTTCAGCTTAGTCAGGTTGAATGACATGAGAAACATCTGGCATATATCTTCGTAACATTGATACATGAAACACGTCATGTATTCCGGATAGAGAAGGAGGAAGTGCAAGTCGATAAGCTCGATCGCCAATCTTCTCAAGAATCTCGTAAGGACCAATGTATCGAGGAGATAGTTTCCCGCGTTTGCCAAATCTTACAACGCCTCTGAAAGGAGAAATCTTTAAGAATACTCTATCTCCTGCCTCAAATACTAACGGTCTACGTCTGATATTGGCGTACTTTGCTTGTCGATTTTGTGCTGTCTTCATCCTCTTCTGAATGAGTTTCACCTTCTCTGTCATGTCACGAATCATATCTGGTCCAAGTTCTGGTGCATCTGAGATATCATCCCAATATAGCGGAGATCTGCACTTCTTGCCATACAAAGCTTCAAACGGTGCCATTTCAATGCTCGTCTGATAGCTGTTATTATAAGAGAATTCGCAAAGAGGTAGGGAATCTTGCCAACCAATGCCAAAATCTAGCACGACGGCTCTCAACATATCCTCTAAAGTCTGGATAGTCCGTTCTGACTGTCCGTCTGTCTGAGGATGATAAGCAGTGCTCAGGTGTAAAGTCGTACCTAAGGCCTGCTGTAAACTGTGCCAAAAGTGAGAAGTAAATCGTGGATCACGATCTGATACGATAGACTTCGGCACTCCATGCAATCTGACTACCTCTCGAATATATATCTCTGCCATCTGATCTTGTCTATACGTCATTCTATACGGAATGAAACAAGCAGACTTGGTCAATCTGTCAATAATGACCCAAATCGCATCACAGCCTTTGGATGATCTAGGTAACTTCGTCACGAAATCCATGGAAATGTGGTCCCATTTCCATTCAGGAATGGCTAAACTCTGAAGTAATCCAACAGGCTTCTTCCTTTCAGCTTTCACCTGTTGGCAGTTCAAACACTTAGACACAAATTCTGCAATATCTAATTTCATATGCTTCCACCAGAACTGTCTTCAAGTCATTGTACATCTTCCTGCCACCAGGATGAATACTGAACCGACTACAATGTGCCTCTGACAGAATCTGCTGTTTCAACTCTGCAACATCTGGCACAACTAGATGGTTATTCACGTACAACACATGATCTCGTACCTGATATTCTGATACATGTCCTGATCTGACCATTTGAATCGATCTCTGCACATTCTGATCGGTTCTTTGTGCTTCCTTGATCCTCATAATCAAATTGGGCTCAACTTGGATCGTAAAAAGTCGTAGTGGCTTACTATCTGTATCAAATGTTAATCCAGCCAAACAACAGTCTTCAATCATATTCGTAACACCTATCGTCGACAAGGATAAAGAACATACCTTTCGACTCAAGGCATCTGCTGCTGCGTTTGACTTTCCTGGATAATATTTGATTTCGCAGTCAAAATCTTTCAATAAATCTAACCATCTACGCTGCCTCATGTTCAATTCTGATTGAGAGAATAGGTACTTTAGGCTCTTGTGATCGGAAAATATCTCAAATTTTTCGCCGTAGAGATAATGACGCCAAATCTTTAATGCAAATACGATAGCCGCCAATTCCAGATCATGAATGGGGTAACGGATCTCGTGAGGCTTCATTTGTCTCGAGGCGTATGCGATCACATGGCCTCGCTGCATAAGAACACATCCCAAACCTCTATGAGAAGCATCACAATATACAACGAAATCACCCGTACCTGAAGGTATCGTCAGTACTGGAGCACTGGTCAGCCTTTTCTTCAACTCTAGAAAGCTAGACTCGCACTCCTCTGACCAAACAAATGGTGCATTCTTTTGCGTCAATTGAGTTATTGGCTTTGCAATGCTGGAGAAATCCTTGATAAATCTTCTATAGTATCCGGCTAGGCCCATGAAACTGCGTATTTCTGGTACAGAAGTCGGCCTCGACCAACTGATCACAGCTTCAACTTTATTCGGATCTACAGAAATACCATCTCCAGAAATAATATGCCCCAAGAATACAACTCGATTCAGCCAAAACTCACACTTTGACAATTTAGCATACAGTCGCTCGTTTCTCAATGTTTGCAAAACAATTCGGAGATGCTCTGCATGCTCATTTCTGTTCTTCGAATACACCAAAATATCATCGATGAAAACAATGACAAATTCATCCAAATATTTCTGAAACACTTGGTTCATCAAGCCCATAAATATCGCAGGAGCATTGGTTAAACCAAAAGGCATGACAATAAATTCGTAATGTCCATACCTGGTTCGAAATGCTGTCTTCGGTATATCTACATCTCGAACTCTGAGCTGATGATAACCAGAACGCAAATCAATCTTCGAATACACGGAGGATTCCTGCAACTGATCAAATAAATCATCAATCCTAGGCAAAGGATATTTATTCTTGATCGTTGCCTTGTTCAGTTACCTGTAATCAATACACAAACGCAACGAACCATCTTTCTTTCGCACAAATAGCACCGGAGCACCCCAAGGAGATACACTAGGTCTGATATATCCCTTGGCCAGAAGATCTTCTAACTGTGCTTTCAGTTCTTTTAGTTCAATAGGTGACATCCTATACGGAGCTCTCGAAATAGGAACGGTACCTGGTACAAGTTCAATGCTAAAATCTACCTCTCGAACCGGAGGTAATCCTGGGATTTCATCTGGAAAAATATCTGGAAATTCCCGTACTACGGCCAGGTCCGCCAATGCCGGGCTCGACTTTTGCATATCTACAGCATAAATAAAGAAACCATCCGCTCCTTTCTGTAACAATCTGTTCATAGTAAGAGCCGAAATCAAGGGAATCCGAGATCTGGAACCCTTCCCGTAGAATTTCCACTCGTCTGTCATCTCGGGTCTGAATCTGACAATCTTATGGAAACAATCCACGGTAGCTCTGTACTTCGTTAGCATATCAATACCGACTATACAATCAAAATCAGCTAGACCCAACACTATACAATCTAGGTCAATCTCATGCCCCTCAAACTGTAGAATGCAATGTCTAACCGTAGTTACAGATATCAATCCACTTCCCAACGGAGAATTAATAGATACAACATCTAGCAAAGACTCAACAGGCAAGGAATGCAACAATGCAAATCGCTCTGAAATGAATGTATGCGATGCACCTGTATCTATCAAGATATAAGCAGGATAACCATAAAGGAGACAATTACCTGCTATAACATCATCTGGTGCATCTCGTGCTTGCTCTTCGGTCAATGCAAACACTTGGGCCTGTTGCCTCGGAGGTTGACTCACCGTCTGACTACCTCGGCCTCTGGGTGGAGTCGGTGCTGGGGGAGGCTAAAAAGAGTGAACCGATGATGCCTGCCGCTCAAACTGAGGTACTGACTACAATAAATTCGTAATGTCCATACCTGGTTCGAAAAACACATATTAACTGGACTTAATTACCTCACTTGGCTAAGAAACCTAAAAATCGTCTTGAATTCGGAAATGGTAGCATATACACTGACTGAGTCGCCCCCTGTTGAGGCTCCGACTGACTGCAATCCTGAGGAATTGCAGGCTTACAAGGAATGGTGTGACCATGACTTGATAGCCAGGTGTTATATGCTGACTTCTATGAATGATGAGCTGCAGAGGCGTTTTGAGGGTGCAAAAATGCTGCTGACATTCATTTGCACCTCAAGGAGCTCTTTGGTGAGCAAACACGGCCTCTTAGGCATGCTACCGTCAAGGAGCTGATCACTATGCGCATGCGAGATGGGGCCTCGGTCCATGAGCATGGCCTGCAGTTGATTGGGCTCGTGGACAAGCTCGTTGGCATGGATATGATCTTGCCTTCGGAGTTGACCACCGACGTGTTGCTGTTATCATTGCCTAGCTCATTTGATCCCTTTGTGGTGAACTTCAACATGAACAAGATGGAGCCGACCCATGAGGAGTTGGTGAACATGCTTGTTACGTTTGAATCCACCATCAAGAAAGAGAAGTTGGTTCTTTATGTAGGTTCTTCATCTGGTACGAAGATTGATCCACATGGGAAGGGAAAGAAGAGTTCTTTCCAACGTCCCAAGAAGAACGTGCCCTTGATGAGGCAATCTCCGAATCCCGTTGTGGCAGCCACACCAGTTAAGGCTGACAAGACTAGTGATGTTTGTCATCACTGCAAGAAGCCTGGACATTGGAGGCGAAATTGCAAGGAATATCAGACCCATAAGAGTTCTGGAAACGGTATGTTCTAAATTGAAGTAAACATTTCAATTAACTCTACTTCTTGGGTATTAGATACCGGTTATGACTCACATCTCTGTAATGGGTTACAGGTGATGGGAAGAAGTAGAAAGCTTAAGGTAAGGTGAGACCTTCTTGAGAATGGCTATGGAGCAAGAGTTGCTGCCAAGACCTTAAGAAATGTTTACTTATTGTGGAACAATGATTTTAAGTTATTTTTTAAGAGATGTTTTGTTTGTACCTTTTTGGTGAAAACATTATTTCCATTTCTATTTTGATAAAGATGGATATTCTTGTTTATTTAGCAAAGTTGTTTGCAACATTTACAAGAATGAATGTTTAATTGGTACTTGAGAACTTGAAAACGATCTCTATAACTTAAAATTGAAAGATATTCCATTAAATGTCCATTCAAAGGCAGACACCATATGAGATATGGATGGGTAAGCCTCCCAAATATTCTTATCTTAGAATATGGGGGTACCCTGCTTATGAAGCAGGTAGTGGGAGATAAATTGGATAGTCGATCCATTTTATGTTACTTTGTGGAATATCCAAGGAATTAAGTTGGATATTATTTCTATCATCCCCAAGAAACAAAAGTGTTTGTTTCTAGGAATGCAACCTTTTTGGAAAGGGAATTTCTATTGGATAGAAAATGGGAGATGATAGAACTCGAAGAGGTTCGAGAAACACCCACAATTATAGAACTCACACCCGAAGAGCCAAGTGAGGAGATACAAGCTCCTAAAATATCCGAGAAAGTCTCGAGACCACCTAAGAGGTATGGTCAGCTTCTTGAAGAGGGCCATGATGAGCCTAACCATGGATGTGATCCATGGACCTTCAAGGAAGCGTTATCTGATGCCGATTCATCCAAATGGCTTGAAGCTATGGAATCTGAGTTGAATTTCATGCATTCGAACCAAGTGTGGGATCTTATAGATCCACCTGAGGGAACGGTTCCCATAGGGACTTGGGGCGGATGGGAAGGTATTGACCTTCAAGGCGCGATTGGTGGCAAAAGGAAATACTCAAATACAAGGAGTTGACTTTGAGGAAACCTTTTCACCAGTTGCAATGTTCAAGTCCATAAGGATTTTGCTAGCCATAGCTGCATGGTATGACTATGAGATATGGCAGATGGATGTTAAGACAGTCTTTCTTAATGGGGATTTTAAGAAACTGATTTACTTGTCTCAACCTGAAGGGTTTACATCTGTCGGAAGTGAGCATATCGTATGCAAACTTCAGAGATCTATTTATGGTCTAAAGCTGGCATCTAGGAGTTGGAACCTTAGATTCGATAGTATAATCAAGGAGTTGATTTACTAAGAATCCTGAGGAACCCTATGTGTATGAGAAGGTCAGTGGGAGTGTTGTGACATTCCTGGTGCTTTATGTTGATGACATTCTACTCATTGGGAATGATGTAGGAATGTTGCAATCAACTAAGATATGGTTAGCGAGTAAGTTCTCGATGCAGGACTTGGGTGAAGCATCTTTTCTATTGGGAATACAGATCTATTGAGATAGATCGAAAAGATGGCTTAGTCTCACCCAGTCCACATACATTGATACCATCGTGAAGCGGTTCTCGATGGATAAGTCCAAGAGAGGACATCTACCAATGTGTCATGGCGTGTCCCTATCCAAGTCTGTCTTTCAAGACTGATGCAGAGATAGCGGCGATGACAAAGCATTCCTTACGCATCTGCGATTGGTAGCATCATGTATGGGATGATATCTACACGTCTTGACGTGGCTTTCGCACTAAGTGTAGTGAGTAGATATCAATCGAACCCTGGTCTTCCACACTGGAAAGCTGTGAAAGACATCCTCAAGGAGTTGAGAAGGACCAATAAATTGTTCTTGGTCTATGGGGTGGAGAACTAAAATTGGAAGGCTACACCGACTCTAGCTTCCAAAGCGATATCGATGACTCGAATTCAACCTCTGGGTTTGTATTCATGCTCAATGGTGCTGCTGTCTCTTGGAAGAGTTCCAAGCAAGACAATACTGCGGATTCCAGCACAGAGGCCGAATACATTGTTGCATCAGATGCAGCATGGGAGGCTGTTTGGATAAGGAATTTCGTCTAAGAGTTGGACGTCATTCTTAATGGAGTTGCTCCTGTCCCGGTGTTGTGTGACAACACGGGAGCTTTAGCTCAAGCAAAGGAGCCAAGGTCTCATCAGAAGTCCAAACATGTATTGAGAAAGTACCACATCCTCGGAGAGATTGTGGAAAGTAGAGAAGTGTCTTTTGACATAGTCGGCTCCGCAGATAATGTTGTTGATCCACTAGCTAAGCCTTTACCTGGACCATTATTCGTCAAGCATCGCGAATCAATAGGTTTAAAGCATATGGGTAGTTGGCTCTAGTGCAAGTGGGAGATTGTTAGAGTAGGTGCCCGTCGAGCCATGTGTTGGCCGAGTGTTCACAATGAAACTCTATGTATAAGCAATCTTTATTTTAGTAATATTTGATATTATTATTTTGGCACATCTTTATCTGTATACCCATGCTAGTTGCATAGATAAAGCCCTTGAATATACAAATAGTATAAAGAATATGAGATGCTCATATGATGAGTATCATGAAACTCATATTTTTAATACTGTATATTCTAAATGGTTCCTAGTCGATTCAGCCGCCACTAAGAAGGATATAGGCCGCTCGAGTTAGAGACTAGTATCTGCGATGTGAGTACCATGTTTCATTGGTAGGGGACATTGTGATGTCCGAGCATGCAGATAGGTGCTCCTGATAGAGTGCACTGAACAACCCTCCATTAAAGGACTTTCCAAGTGGTTCTCACTTATCGAGTGGAAAAAGTCCTGGTTTATGGTTGTACACCATTAGTCCTTATGACCCGGGACAACATTGAGACTCTATGTGCTAGAATTACACTTTGACTTGTTTACCGACTCTTATGGGGTCATCAGGTGGCAAGGTTGGGTGTTCTGTCGAAACACATAGGAGTCGATGCATTGTAGTCGGGGATTCACCACTTACCTTCGGGTATGGATATCCTATGTGTTATCATGTGTATGTAGGTTGAAATCTCTGGCCAGAGTATGGTTGTAATTATGAAAGGGTTTCATAGATTACACCATCGATGCAACTACAAATGACACATAGTATCGATTCATGGACAACTCTCGATAAACCAATGGTTGTCGAATCGGTCGAGATATATGGGTTGAAGGGACCGTACTGTACGCTAACCATAATTGAATGGTTTTTGCAGGCACTATCATTTGATACCTAGGGAATCATGTAAGCGATGTTGCTAGGCGTTTAACATGGTTGGTTGGGTACTATCAGACTTGAGTTCTGACGTTCTTATTATCAAGGAGTTGATAAGTAAGAATGGAGCAATTGGGGTATGCTCATATAAGGACATGTTTAGTCCGAATCACATGGAGATGTGAACCCACGGCTAGTTGTATCAATGAACCATTGAGGGCCACACAAGTACTAGCTTTCTAGATCCCGTTGAGAAGTAAAAATAGTTCAATGTGTTGAACGGCTTATAAAGGAGTTTATAAGCGTAAGGAAGCGTAAGGAAAATTAGAAGTATGACTTCTATAAAGGAGAAAATAGTTCAATGTGTTGAACGACTTATAAATGAGTTTATAATTGTAAAGAAAAATAGAAGTATGACTTCTATGAGAGAAATGTAAATTTTAATTTATGGAAGTGTTCCTAAATTAAAATTTGGCCGAGTGAATAATGTATTTGAAAAATTGTGATTTTCATAAACATTATTATGGACTAAATTAAATTAATTCAAGTGTTGAATTAATTAAACACTAGTGGACCTAGTAGAGTCCAAATAATTAAATTAATTCAAGTGTTGAATTAATTAAATAACATTGGGCCTTGTAGAGCCCAATTAGAAATAATTATTTAACTAGTGGGACTTGGGTAAATTCAAGTAATGTTTAATTAGTCTCAAATATGTTTGAGATAATTAAATTTAGTCCATGGTTTTTATTTTGATAAAAACCATATAATATGCATGCATGGGAGGTGAAAGGTTGGGAGACTACTTTTTGAGTTTTCAAGGCATGGCATGCAACTTTTTGGAACAACTTTTCCCACAACCAAGTCTAGTCTTCCTTCTCTTCTCCCACACCCTCTTGGCCGAAATTCCTCCATCTTTTCTCTCCATTTTTTCTCTCATTTTTGTGTTCTTCAATTGTTGAAGAATACACACACTTCTCTTTGAAAAATCCTCATATTTTTCTAGTGCAAAATATGAGGGGATCTACCTAGTTGGTGGTGGGCCTAATTTGAAGGAAAGATTCAAGAAGAAAGGAGGAGAGCTTGTAGATTTATCTTCCATTCAAGAGCCAAGTTGTTTACAACTTGGTTGGTGCCATCATCAACCTCAAGAGGTTGATAGGTAACGATTTTCTTACACCCTATGTATGACATAGTTGTGTTTTTGTATTTGCTACATGAAATGCATGGTGGCCGAAATTTTTCCTTGAAAAATTTGTTTTTTGAACTTCCGTTGCGCTTCCAGTCACCGTAACCGATCCCCTTTCATGAGGTAAGAATGGGAATATCGTGAGGGGAGAAGGCCCCAGAGGGAGCCCATTTATGGGAGAAGGCCCCAGAGGAAGCCCTGACGATCGTATTTCTATTCGATCATTATAGGCCAGGGCCCAGTTGACCGGGGAGAGTGTCGCTGATGTACCCCGCCGCCCAGTACTGTGGTTACATTTAGATGGATCCATCGACTTTTGAGGTTTGAGGAAAGTCACAATTAACGATCTGAATTCAAGAAAGGAAAAAGGAAAAATATTTATGATCATAAAAAATGTGGGGACCCGGACGCTAATCAAGTTCTTAATCATCATTGGGACTAATTAATAAATTATAAAACAGGGTCTAAATTTTTTTTTTAAAATGCGGAACGTAGTGAAATCCACTAATATACAACTCAGTATAAAAGAAAGTACAAGTCCTGTACTGTCTACAAATCAGTAAAACTAAGGTTCAACATCTAAATATCAAGTGTCAAAACCCTATATACATCCAAGTCCGAAGTCTCCACTCTATCACGATCTCTCCTCATCTCCTGGACCCTGATCTTGTCCCACATGTTGACATGTACACATACAAACAAGACAACAGCCAGATAATTCCGGAGAGAATATAATCCCAGTATAAATCAACGAAACATGCAATCATATAAACGAATATAAAGTATGTAACAGGTAACAGCAATATGTATCAAAATCTGAAACATAATCAATCACAGACTGTCGACCATGCTCGTAACTCTACAGTTCAGACTAGACTCAATCCTAGTCTAGGGATCCCGGTTTCCAGATGTGGTGTTCCTATATCGAATTCCGTATAGAAGGAACAGTGATTCTATTTACTCGATATAACCAAATATGGTGTTCCTATATCGAATTCCGTAATAGAAAAAATTCCAATTCTATTTACTCGATATAACCAAACATCCGGTGCCCTGACCTAACCGTCATAGACTGTAGCTTAATCGCTAATATCCTATCTTGAGACATCGTGCAATGTGCCCGTGGCGATCCCGCCACTATCAGGCACTTCTGTCACAAGATTACTCGTCTAATACCTGCTATCTATAATTCAAGAACACAAGTACATCAGTCCAATCAATGCAAATATCAATGCGATAAAGTAAAGTATGTGATTTAGGGAAACTCAAGTCTAAATCAACTCAAGTCAATCTCCCAATACCACATTGACTTATACCTTCCGTTTGTAGTCTCGGTCTGAAGCAATATCAATTCTGAACTCAAGATTGTCTCTGTAATACTGAAACGACATATTGAGAATCATAATATCAATATTCCATTCTCAATTCAACACTGAATCTGGTTAATCTGGATTTAATTCAAAATCAACTGTATAACGGTACATTCTCAATATTCCCGTCAATACAAAATCACCAGATAACAGTTACAATCTAAAACCAGTAACCAATACAATCTATAATCCAGTTCCAATTCACATATGTCCGGTATAAATCAATATACCCTAAAAATTCATAACAATTCCATAATCAGTCCGTTTCTCAATCTGACTTCGATTCTACAATGTGCGCATCTCAATATTCGGGTTGTCTCGCGCATATGCGCGAATACACGTCGCGCATATGCGCGAGGCTCTCTGGACATTTCGCGCATGTGCGCGAGAGGCACTGTCCTCGCACATAATTCGTTCCACGCCGACTAAAATCGTGTCCCGATTAATTCTTTTTATAATCACATGAAATTATAAATCAATCATTCGTTAATTATAGTGATTAATTCTCGGGCATTACAATGTGGCGCCCCAAACCTCGCCACGTAACCATACAACATGTGACGTCATATGCATAAAAATTTTCTTTTCGACGACGTAATAATATAATGCATATACGACAAAATAGTGCAATTACCACACTATCTACGTCAGTGTAGCAGACACAGTATAATAAATACACACATACAACTCAAGTAAGACAATGAACCATACTGTCTCTATCTACTATCAACTACAGGACTGTTTGACTAGACACACCTAGTCCTTCACCACTATCATGTCTCACAGCATAGTCCTGTAACCTGTCCAACAAAAACAGCCCCCAAAGGGTAAGCATATACAGCAATCATCATCGTAATACATAACAGTTATATTAAAAACATAAAATATAACTGAATCATAACAGAAATACTCCATTTGCTGTTTCTGGACAATCAAACCACCACAACATCACTCACATGCTACTGAAACAACAACATCGACGATACGTCGCACCCCAACTCCGGCGACAGCAATATCGTCGAACGAACAACAACATCGACGATACATCGAACCCCAACACCGGAGACAGCAATATCGTCGAACGAATAACATCCACGATACGTCGCACCCCAACTCTGGCGACAGCAATATCGTTGAACGAACAACAACAACGTGACGTCTCCCAACAAAGACAGCCAACAACATCAACAATAATAAAAAAACAACAAATATAATATCAAATCACCCATATCCAGTGATTTACCATCGTTCAACACAATAGTATTCATCAATACTAAACAATAACAACATATGCTCGTACGTCAACACGTACCTGATAATCGAGTATATATAAAATCTGGCTATTTCTTTGATCCCGAGGCTTCTGATGTATCTAAATAATTCAACAACAATATCAGATCATTGTCACTGTATCAACATAATCAAAACAGCCTCAATATATCACATCAAATAGCCCAACAACAATTAATTCAACAAAATATAAAATCTATTATAAATTATTATCGCTCAACAATTTAATATCCTGGTGTATTTAATTCACAATACTACCATCAAATACACCCTAATTAATTTAACATCAAATAATAGGCTATGTCACAACATCCGTCAAATTGTGAAAACTTTATATCAACGTGTAGCCTATACTTCGTAAACTCCGAATATATAATCAGAATTAATAACAACTGTGGGGACCCGGACGCTAATCATCTTCTTAATCATCTTTTTGGGGTTTAATTATCAATTAAGATAAAACAGGGTCTAAAAATTTTTTCTTTTTAAATTATAACTGCGGAAGGTAAGGGACTCTAAATATTATACATGTCTGTATATAAAAATACAAATAATGTACAACCTTGTAGTAAAATCCAATCTACTGTAAGGCCGGAATCACCACGCTAAACTCGTCTTCTCTCGTCATCTTCTCGACCCTGATCCAGCCCCACCTGTTGTCATGCACACATACAAAACACGACAACAGCCGGATAACTCCGATGAGAATAAATCCCAGTATAAAACATGGTAAGCATGTATATAAACACACTAATGCATAAAACATGCGATCATGTATAAACACAATATATTTCATAATCTATGAAATTAAGCATGCAACTCAAATCAGATAAACATGCATATAAACAATCTAAATCATAAAACATGCTAGCACAACTGAAAGCAATAACGATGGGTCCCATGATCTAGGAGCCACATCCATATAAGCATGAAGTCCTAATCAAATCATGTCTAGACTTGACTCGATCTATAACTCTAGGGATCCCGGGGTGAATAAGACGATCTATCACCTACTCTCCAATCGGGGTGACGATGCGTCTTATTCCTAAACTTCGGCCTGATCTGTATCCGCATCTACAATAGGAGCGGTGATCTTCCCCTAAGCTGTGATATCGCCGAACGTCTAGAAGTCTGGATGATCTCGCAGACTTTCCTATCTTAATGCATGAATACACAATCTGTAAATAGGCATAATCATTTTAATGCAATGCAACATGATCTGTAAACAAAGCATAGCAAGATTTGCATACAAGTTCTATAAACAAATCTATAAACAAGAATATAGTATGTGATTTATTGGGCAACTCAAATGGTGATCTCAATTGAGTTATTTCTTCCCGAATATCACATGAATTATAACTTTGTCGTCCCCGTCCGAGGAAGACGAAGTCTTGAAGTCCAGTCTGTCCATATCCGATCTGAAATGACAAAATCAAATACACTGTATCACTGTGTAGCTCAATTCACAATCTGTTCTGATCAATACTCAATTCAGTATACAATCTGATCAATGTCTGAACAAGATACAATCTGATTCGTATCAATAATATCCCGATATAATCTAAATCATATCTGAATTTGATTAATCTGTTCCAGCATATGAATTTCTAACAAATACATCTTCAGAGATGCTGAAATACAAAACACCGACATACGATATTCTTTCTTTGATCTGACTTCACATATCTACTGAATAATCTATCCAGACATACAAGAATAATCATCTATTCATTCTTCAATCAAGAACAATACAAATCTAGTGTTTGATCTCAATCAATATTTTTCGAAAATCATAACAATTACAGAAACAGTCTGTTCTTTAATCTGACTTCAATTCTATAATGTCTACGGTAATATAAACGTCATATCTGAATCACATGCAATTCTAGCAACATCATATTTCCAAAATATCTCAAAACGTAATAAAACTTACGTCCTTGTGTAGCTCTAGTCGAGAGGAGTTCAGAACTAAAGTCGGATTCGAATTCTGCTACACGGTTTCTTCGTAAATCCAGTTCCAACGCAAAGAGGAAAGTTTCTCTCTCTAAGCTGTCGATTTCCCTTGAAAAACTGAGAGGAAGACACGACTTCCCTTCCTATATATACTACATGCATGTACAAAAACGTGGCATATTTTCCGCATTGCACATCACACCGCGGGTGCGGTCCCTGCAGCACCGCGGGTGCGCTTCAGTCTCGGCAATTCTATCTAAAATGCACAATTCATGACCGCGGGTGCAGCTCTTCCAATACCGCGGGTGCGGTCTGGCACCGCGGGTGCGGTGTATGCAAGACCGCGGGTGCGGTCTTGCTTCGCCCAAAATTCCTACCCTACTGGATTTACACCGCGGGTGCGGTGTAAACAAGGGCGCGAGTGCGGTCTTGCACGTTCTGAAAATTTATATTTTTGATCCGAGCAACATCCCATAATCTTATCTGATCAATTCTACAAGTCTTGGGATATTTCATTAATCTTGTTTGATCAATTCTACGACAATTCTGGGGCATTACATTTCTCCCCCTCTTAGATCTGAGTTCGTCCCCGAACTCATGCTAATTCAATCAAATATATTAGAAGAAATATATAACAGAGTTTAACATCCAAACTCGTTTTACTATCATCATTCTGAGGTATTTTTCTTTGATCAAGCTCTGATTCTGGTCTGGAATCAGAAGTCAAGAATTATAATATCATAATCCTTCTTCAACTCGTTCTAGCCCAATCAATGCCGCATTACTAGCTATACAACATCCGTATATGCCAATCTGCAATCTATAACAAAACAATACCATCTGTAGTTGTTATCCTATCTGTTTATCCCAATCTAGAACATAATCAAGCTTCATCTTCCAATACCAATTGTCATCATCCGACATTGGTTTCTTAAATCTATCCATTCTGAACTATCTTGATAGCTACTCTCATACAGTTAGTCACACAATGACAATAATCTATATCAACTAGTACTAACATCCAGTACTAAAGCTCTACCAATATTTGTCAATATCTGGTAATATACTCTGACTATCTGTCAATCTGTAATAAATCTGCACAAGAGAGCTTATGATATAGTCTATCACAAGTACAACTCCGTCAAAATCACAATCTGATATCATCTAATTCTTGCATTCTCGTCAATCTGACTATTTCTTTGACATTGATCTATGTCATCTGGTTCTGTTTGTACATAATCTGGTACAAACTGATAGATATAGATTGAATAATCTGTCAATCATAATCATATTATATCATAATCTAAAGAAAATGGCGGAAATTTTATTACGAAAGCCATAGAAATGTACTCCTATTTCTATTCAGAAATGTGAGGACCCGGGCTCTAACTCAATTCTTTTGGGATTTAATTGGATCTTTGCTCGAAAATGTGGGTCAAAAATTTGCTTTTAATATTAATTCCAATGTATAACTAAAGCATATCATATCTGTAACTGAAATAAACAATATAATGTACATACATGTCTGTCTAGTACCACCATACACCAGTTTTTACATACCAACTACAACATAAGTGATACAAGTCTAGTAGGAAACACTACAAATCTTCAACGCCCGAGATCTCCACGCTATCATCAATCTCTCATCTAGCTCGAGACCCAGATCCTGCCCCACCTGTTGCCATGCACACATACAGACACGACAACAGCCGGATAACTCCGGTGAGAACATATCCCAGTATAAAACATGGATGCATGCAATGTCATAAATCATGTACAAAAGCATAGCATATATCAATTAACATGAATGATAATCTAAGACATGTAAAAGAATACCAATCTGTATTCAACATTTAAATCTTGACTCGACTCATTTCTAATCTAGGGATCCCGGTGTGAATAAGACGGTCTGTCACCTACTCAACCAATCGGGGCGACGGTACGTCTTATTCCTAGACTTCGGTCAACTCTGTATCGAGGGTCTACACATAGAGCAAATCTACTCCTATGCGGCGATACACCGAAACGTCTAGTTTTGGCCAGTCTGCCAATATCTCCTATCTCAGGACTCGCCTATAAATCAATAAACAAAGCATTACATAATGAAATGTAATAACAATCTAGTATGTGATTTAGAGAAACTCGTATCAAATCTGAATCGAGTTGTGCAATCCCGTGACCACATGAATTATACCTTTCTTGTCGCACTGTCTGTGTCGAGATCTTGAAGTCGGAATGTCACTCTGTCAAGACTAATCTGAAATGACCATATACAAATGTTCTATATCAAAACACAACTCAAGCAAGTCTTGGAATAATCAATAATCAGTCTCGGTACAAGTTGACGGCATAACGGCGTACTTCTTTGATACCGGTAACTCAATCTCAACATATAACAATATCATAATTTCATCATCATCACAATAATCTCATTATCACTTCAAAATCGGTACACCATCATACACATAGGCTGGAATTTCGAAATAATGACATATGATAACCGAAAATCAACCCGATTGCATTTCTATAATGTGCACCTTATCAAGAACACATTCCTTCAATAAAATCATGACTTCTCCAGCACATAAATATCGAGACATGCTGGAATTGAACAATACTTACATCCTTTCGTAGCCAACGATGCAAGGATCGCAAATCCGGACTCGAAATTAAAATCGAATGGCTAGTGGTTGCATAATCTTAATTCTAATATGAAGAAGGTTTAAAGGAAACAAGGCATGCTCTCGGTTTTCTCCTTTTTCCTGAATGAAGAATGAAGATTCAGCAGCTCTATATATATATATACATGCCATGTGTCAAGCCAAGAAACAAAGGTGGCATTTTTGCATGCAGCACCGCGGGTGCGGTGGCTTAAGAGCGCGGGTGCGCTGTGCTCACGGCAAATTCATTTTAAAGTGCAGTACTAAGACCGCGGGTGCGATCCCTGCATGACCGCGGGTGCGGTCTTGCTAGCACCGCGGGTGCGGTGTGGCTTCGCACAAATTCACCAATTTTCTTCTCAATGCACCGCGGGTGCTGTCCTTTCTGTACCGCGGGTGCGGTGTGGCTTCGGCCATGCTTTCAAAAATCCTCATAATTCATGCATTCTTATCTCTACAAGTCTAACATCAATGATACTGATAATTCTTGAGCCTTACATTTCTCCCCCTCTTAGACAAAAGTTCGTCCTCGAACTCGTACGCAAGTAATCATGCAAGTATACCTAAAACAGTATAATCAAAATTGAAAGGAAGACTCACATCATATGAATAACTTGGGATGTCTCTGTCTCATCTCTGACTCTGTCTCCCAAGTCGCTTCTTCGATGCCATGACGACTCCACTGAATCTTCACCAGCGGAATGGACTTCGTTCTGAGCTGTTTTTCTTTCCGATCAAGAATCTGTATCGGTCTTTCAACATAGCTCAAAGTCTGATCCAGCTCGGCTTCGTCAGGTTGAATGACATGAGAATCATCCGGCATGTACTTGCGCAACATCGATACATGAAAAACGTCATGTATACCGGACAATGAAGGAGGAAGAGCAAGTCTGTAAGCTCGATCGCCAATCTTCTCAAGGATTTCATACGGACCGACGTATCTAGGAGACAACTTCCCTCTCTTGCCAAATCTGACAATGCCTCTGAAAGGAGAAATCTTCAAAAACACTCTGTCTCCCTGCTCGAATACTAACGGTCTGCGTCTGATATTGGCGTACTTCGCCTGTCTATCCTGTGCTGTCTTCATTCTCCTCTGAATGATCTTCACTTTCTCGGTCATCTCACGAATCATATCAGGCCCTAACTCTGGTACCTCAGAGATATCATCCCAGTACAACGGAGATCTGCACTTCTTTCCGTATAAAGCTTCGAACGGTGCCATCTCAATGCTAGTCTGATAGCTGTTGTTGTATGAAAACTCACACAACGGCAATGAATCTTGCCAACTAGTACCAAAATCTAGTACTACAGCTCTCAGCATGTCCTCTAAAGTCTGGATAGTCCGCTCTGACTGTCCGTCCGTCTGAGGATGATAAGCAGTGCTCAGGTGTAAATTCGTACCTAGAGCAAGCTGCAGGCTGTGCCAAAAGTGAGAAGTAAATCATGGATCACGATCTGATACGATCGACTTCGGCACACCGTGCAATCTGACGACCTCTCTGACATACAACTCTGCCATCTGATCGTGTCGATAGGTCATTCTGTACGAAATAAAGCACGCTGATTTGGTCAGTCTGTCTATCACAACCCAAATCGCGTCACAGCCCCGCGAAGATCGAGGTAACCTCGTCACGAAATCCATGGAAATGTGGTCCCATTTCCATTCAGGAACAGACAAACTCTGAAGTAATCCTCCGGGCTTCTTTCTTTCTGCCTTCACCTGCTGGCAATTCAGACATCTAGACACAAATTCTGCAATATCTATCTTCATCTGTTTCCACCAGAATTGTGTCTTCAAGTCATTGTACATCTTCCTGCCACCAGGATGAATGCTGAACCGACTACAGTGTGCCTCTGACATGATCTTTCGTCTCAAATCTGAAACATCTGTCACTACTAGACGGTTATTCACATACAGAATAGAATCTCTAACCTGATATTCTGATATATGACCAGCTCTGACCATATCAATCGATCTCTGAACGCTCGGATCAGTTTTCTGCGCTTCTTTGACCTTCATAATGTGGGGACCCGGAAGCTAATCCATTCCTTAATCGTCTTTAGGAATATTTAATCATTAATAATAAACAGGGTCTAAATTTTTTTCTTTAAAATGCAAAGCGGAAACGTAATGTAATTAAAATCAAATTACATATTAACCATGAACATACAAATCTGATGTTATCTACAATAATCCAACTAGGTTCAACTACATATCAGTGCTGAATCCTAAGTTGCTTCTGAAGCCCGGATCTCCACGCTATCTAATCCAGCCTCGTTCTCGTCTTGACCCTGCTCCTATCCCACCTGTTGCCATGCACACATACAGACAAGACAACAGCCGGATAACTCCGGTGAGAATTACATTCTCAGTATAAATCATGTATACATGCAATCATATAAACAATATAAAAGCATATAACGGATAATTCTAACATGTATCCAATCAGAACATGAATCCATACAATACTAAATCAAGTTCTAACTATGTACCTTAATCAGGAACATACTCAATATCAAGAATAACTTCGATTCTAAACATGTACCAATATCAGGAACATAATCAATATCAAGAATAACTTCTATTCTAAACATGTACCAATATCAGGAACATAATCTATCTCAAGAATAATTTCTATTCTAAACATGTACCAATATCAGGAACATAATCAATATCAAGAATAACTCCTATTCTACACATGTACCAATATCAGGAACATAATCAATCTCAAGAATAACTTCTATTCTAAACATGGACCAACATCTGGAACATGATCAGTATTAAGAATAATTTCTATTCTAAATATGTACCAATATCAGGAACATAAAAGGACATGAACCATATTCAGGAACATAATCAACATCAATCAATATCAATCAATATAACTGTCACTCAAGCTCGTGACTCTACGTTTTAGACTAGACTCAATCCTAGTCTAGGGATCCCGATTTCCAAATGTGGTATTCCTATATCGAATTCCGTAATAGGAGGAACCGTAATTCTATTACTCGATATAACCATATCCGGTGTTCCTATATCGACTTCCGTAATAGAAGAAATTCCCATTCCCTATTACTCGATATAACCAAGCATCCGGTGTCCTGACCTAACCGTCATGGACTGTAGCTCTATCGCTAATATCCAATCTTGAGACATCCTGCAATGTGCCCGTGGCGATACCACCATTATCAGGCACTTCTGTCACAAGATTATTCGTTTAATACCTGTCATCTATCAATTAAGAAAACAAGTAGATTAAGTCATTCCTTGCAAATATCTATGCAATAAAATAAAGTATGTGATTTAGGGAAACTCGAGTCAAACCTCACTCGAGTTGTGCAATCCCAACTCAACATTAATTTATACCTTTATCTTCTCGCTCAAAAGAAGAAGAAGTCCCGACTCTATCTCGGTCCATTCTCAATCTGGAAATGACAATATAAAACAGGCACAATATCAATATCAGTTCTGAACTCAAAACTGTCTCTTTAAATCTGAAACGATATATCGAGAATCATAATATCAATATTCCATTCTCAATTCAACTCTGAATCTGATTAATCTGAATTAACTCAAATCAGCGGCATAACGGCACAATCTCGGTATTCCCGTCAATACCATATCACCAGATATTAATTACAAATCATAACCCATATTCGATACGATTTGTAATCAGTCTATAATCCAAATCTATTCAATTTCAATTAATATAATCTGAAAAATCATAACAATTCCAGAATCAATCTGTTTCCTGATCTGACTTCGGTTCTACGATGTCTAACATGTCAAGAACATCATATATGAATTATCTCAAATTCCTACAACATCATCTTTTCAAATGATAATAAAACTCAATGAAACTTACGTCCAGTTGTAGCTCGTGTCGAGAGGAGTATGGTACCGTGTCCGGATTTAAATTCTGATAGACGGATCGTACAAAATCAAATTCTAAGCACAATTGAAGGTTGAGGGAATTTACTCTGGAGACTCTCGGTTCCTTCCTTGTGAATTGTGAAGGAGATTGCAATATATATACTTCAATTGCATGTGTGACAAGTGTCACTCAAGTCATAATTACACTTTAGCCCCTGAACTCTTCCTATTTGCAATTTGGTCCTCAAAACTCTTTTTAATTCAATTTCAATCCTAAATAATTGCAAACATCTTGGAATATAATTCAACACTCCAAAAGTTTCCAATTATATACTCTCGGATTAAAATAATATCATCTTTATTATCTCGGGCCTTACATTTCTCCCCCTCTAAGATACGATTTCGTCCTCGAAATCACAATCAATCAATTCGTGGAATACAGATAATCATGTCATATCTCAAATCAGATATAAGAAGGAGATATACAAAACTGCAATAAACTCATATCCACGAAATCACTCGTGATAGAATCAACCTCAGAACAATGGCTAAACAACATCCGTATATACCAATCACCAGTGCAACAGTTCCATAATAATTTAATATCATCATCTGTTACCAAATCTGTTAATCCCAGTCAAAGATATATTCAATCTTCGGTTTCAAATATCAACAGTCATCGTCCGACGTTGCTTATTAGTCTATGAATTCTGAGCTATCCTGTGGAGACCCGGACGCTAATCATCTTCTTAATCATCTTTGGGATTTAATTATCAATTCTGATAAACAGGGTCTAAAAATTTTTCTTTTAATAATGTAACTGCGGAAGGTAATGGAATCTAAATACTATACATGTCTGTATAAAAATACATTTCAGTATTAAAAGTACAATAATCTAATCTAAGGTTCAACTACTAAAGTTCAAGTAGTAAACTCAAGTCTACTGCAAGTCCGGAATCACCACGCTAAACTCGTCTTTTCTCATCATCTTCTTGACCCCGATCCAGCCCCACCTGTTGTCATGCACACATACAAAACAAGACAACAGCCGGATAACTCCGGTGAGAATAAATCCCAGTATAAAACATGGTAAGCATGTATATAAACAAACTAATTCATAAACCATGCGATCATGTATAAACACAATATATTTCATAATCTATGAAATTAAGCATGCAACTCAAATCAGATAAACATGCATATAAACAATCTAAATCATAAAAACATGCTAGCACAACTGGAAGCAATAACGATGGGTCCCATGATCTAGGAGCCACATCCATATAAGCATGAAGTCCTAATCAAATCATGTCTAGACTTGACTCGATCTATAACTCTAGGGATCCCGGGGTGAATAAGACGTCACTGGCTGTCACCTACCCAACCACTCGGGGCGACTGTACGTCTTATTCCTAGACTTCGGTCCGAGCTGTATCGACGGCTGGCAATAGGAGTAATGGCTACTCCTACGTTGAGATACACCGAACGTCTAGAAGTCTGACAATGGCTGTCAAGACTTTCCTATCTTAAATGCAATGAATAACAATCTGTAAACAAAGCATAATCATATTCATAACTGAATATCACAATTATCTTACCTGCTTGAATACAATTCTATAATCAAAGCATAATCAGGTAACAATATAAACAATAATCTAGTATGTGATTTTATTGGGAAACTCAAATTAATCTAATTTGAGTTATGCTTCCCGAATATCACATGAATTATACCTTTGTCGTCCCTGTCTGACGAAGACGAAGTCTGGTATTCAACTCTGTCCATATCAAATGTCCAGTTGTAGCCTGCGTTGATAGGAACACAGTACTGAAGTCGGATTCAAAATCTGACGGGCGGATTTCGCACAAAAGGCGTAAGGATTTTTCACTACTTCCTCGTGCTTCCCTTTTCTCGTTTCCTACTAACTTCTGAGGAAAGAATCGTGTATATATATATATATACACTCACCATGCATGTAACCACAACGTGGCTACCTTTTACAATTCTTAGTTGGCGCTCGAGCGGTTGAAATGTACCGCTTGGGCGCCGAACATACTGTCCGAATTCTCATCCTATCCCCCTCTCGCGCTCGGGCGGTCAAAAACTACCGCTCGGGCGCGAGACATTCTGTCCAAAGGGTAACCTTATGGTGCATTGGCGCTCGGGCGGTCTCTTTCTACCGCTCGAGCGCCGAAGGTTCTGTCCCAATTTCTTGGCTAACCATGCAACGACGCCCGGCCTCGTCATTTAAGTTCTTATAACCTCAATCATGTCAATAATCACTCGTCTGATTATAATGATTAAATCTCGGGCATTACATATCCTCATTTCTTCTGAATCAGTTTCACTTTTCTTATCAGATTTCTGATCTTATCAAATCCAATCTCAGGCATCACCGCAATATCATTCCCATACGAAGGAAATCCGCAGTTCTAATGGTACAATACCTCGACTAAAGCTATTTCGATACTCATCTGATAGCTATTATTGTACAATAATTCACAAGTGACAATGAATCATGTCAATTAGTGCTAAATTCCAGCACTACAGTTCCTGGATATCCTCCAGTGTTTAGATAGTTCGCTCCGACTATCTTTCAATCTATAAATCATAGATGAAAAATCATGATATATACTCAGCCAAAAGTACAAAATCAAACGAAAATCACAGTCTGATAAAATTAATCCTGGCATTTAATACAATCTAACCCCTTTTCTGACATACTTCTTAGTCGTCTGGTCATATTTGTACGTCATCCTGTACAATATAACATAGGCAGATTTGAACAATCGTTCAATCATAACTACCTACTGGTACAATCTTGACAAAATTTCGGTGATTCCATCACCAGATCCATAGAAATGTACTCTCATTTCTATTTAAAAATCAATAATCAAGATAATCAACCTCTTTGTTTCTATCTTTCTGTCTTCATCAGTCAGCGATTTAGACATTTCAATACAATTCTGACATAACTGATTTCATTTGTTTATATCAAAACTGTCCATTCGAATTATCACACATTTCCCGTTACCAGAATAGTACTGAATCTACTACTGTGGGCATCTTCTGACAATACCTGCCATTCAAATCCGAATATCTGAAACAAACAAATCAGCTAATAATATAAAATAAAATATTGCCTACCTGGTAATCGGCTCTGCCACACGGTTCTAACTATCCAAATCAAGTTCTGAACAGTCTGATCAAACTTCTGAACTGCTTTAATCTTCAAAATCGGTTCTGACCCCACTGAACTGTATATAATCTCAACGCTTCATAACAATCGATATTAAACACAGACTCAGAATGGTAATAATATCGGATCAGATTCAGAATATCAATACGCAATACTGACCTAATGACTGCATAAGACGCAATTTCTGACATTTCTGATATCTCTGAAATTCTGCCATATTCAATGTCGTTCTCAATCACTGATCCCTGTCTCAACAGTACAATAATCAGTCAGTATACTATCTTCAGATATCATAGACTCTGAATAAAATCTGTTACAATCGAGATTCATATCCGAACAATTCTGTATACCACAATCTCAGTTCCCAGAATATTCAATTCAATCATACGCTGCGAATATATCAAAATGTCATAGATAAAACGAGCATAATGTCTTCAGAATATTGCTGAACACAGGATTCATCATCCCATAAGCGGAACTGAAGTACTTTCCAGAGAAACATATAATCAAATGTAACTCTAACTCTTAGACAATAATTCTTTCAACTGATTTTTCAATTCTTTTAATTAAATCAGTATCAGTTTATAAGAAATTCTAAAATAAAACCAATACCTGGTATCGAATCAAGGCTGAAATCACTCTCCCTGATATAGATATCAAACCCGTAAATCTGATCTAGGACAACTATAGCCACACTCCTGCTACTGGTAATTCAGTCCCTGATAGGCTCAACTTCAGTCATCAACTGAATACATAAGGAATTATTCCATTCCTTTCGATAATCTTCGAATCATACATAATACGGATATCAAGGAATTCAAAATCGAAATCCCTTACCGTATATCATTCATTCCTTGGCAATTTCAGGTCCGAATCTTACCATCTCCTGGCAAGACTCTATAATTGCTCTGTACTTGTTCGATATATCAATATCAATCATGCTGTCATCATCCGACAATACAAGTACAATTTATCCTAATTCGATCCCATTCTCAACTTACTGCAGTATATAATATCTCACATAATATCACTGATATCAAATTCTTTCCCCAAAAGATAAAGAAACAATACTACAGTAGATACAGAACCAACAGGTAAAGCATATATCAGTGCCACCCAATCAAGGATAATCATAATGATTGCATTAGTATATATATATCAATACATATGCACCATAATCCTAAAGGAACAGTACCTGCCACTATATCATCAAGTGTGTCCTGGGTCTGTTCCTCGATCACCATGTCCAGATGATCCAGCTCCCTGAAATCCTCGGGAACCTCTCAGTTCTAGTACTCCTTTGGTGGTAATCCCCCAACTTCTGGCAGCTTCTCGTAACTGAGGGAATACCAGTTTAACTCTCTGTTCATCTGTACAATCAAGTAAATCGAACCGTATTTCTATGTCATTAAACCAGTTCTCATACTCTTCAGACGTCCCGATACCACTCAGAATCGGCGGCTGAAATAACTGAAACTCTTTCAATTTTAATTCCATCGGAGTCTCTGATACATCTATCTGATCAGACGAAGTAATACCCCTTTCTGGAATTCTTCTAGGAGGTATATCTGATGATCACAGGAGTCAGTAATCACAGGAGATAAATCAATCTCAGTCCCTTTCTGATCAGCTTACCTCTGATCAAGAATTGGTTCTGATTCATTTTCAAATCAGATATATTACCAAATCAATTCAGATATTCAGGTAACGTACATTTAAACGCAATAAAACATGCTGGCATGCTAGCATACTCAATGTAAATCAACATAATACTATATCACATGCTAGCAATCAAAAGCAGGAAAGAAAACTCAGTCTACCCCGCTCACTCTTTTCTACCTCAGTGCTAAGGAACCTACAGTTCAAGGACCTACAGCTCTGATACCACTTGTTGTGGGGACCCGGAAGCTAATCCATTTCTTAATCGTCTTTAGGAATATTTAATCATTCATAATAAACAGGGTCTAAATTTTTTTCTTTAAAATGCAAAGCGGAAACGTAATGTAATTAAAATCAAATTACATATTAACCATGAACATACAAATCTGATGTTATCTACAATAATCCAACTAGGTTCAACTACATATCAGTGCTGAATCCTAAGTTGCTTCTGAAGCCCGGATCTCCACGCTATCTAATCCAGCCTCGTTCTCGTCTTGACCCTGCTCCTATCCCACCTGTTGCCATGCACACATATAGACAAGACAACAGCCGGATAACTCCGGTGAGAATTACATTCTCAGTATAAATCATGTATACATTCAATCATATAAACAATATAAAAGCATATAACGGATAATTCTAATATGTGTCCAATCAGAACATGAATCCATACAATACTAAATCAAGTTCTAACTATGTACCTTAATCAGGAACATACTCAGTATCAAGAATAACTTCGATTCTAAACATGTACCATTATCAGGAACATAATCAATATCAAGAATAACTTCTATTCTAAACATGTACCAATATCAGGAACATAATCTATCTCAAGAATAATTTCTATTCTAAACATGTACCAATATCAGGAACATAATCAATATCAAGAATAACTCCTATTCTACACATGTACCAATATCAGGAACATAATCAATCTCAAGAATAACTTCTATTCTAAACATGGACCAACATCTGGAACATGATCAGTATTAAGAATAATTTCTATTCTAAATATGTACCAATATCAGGAACATAAAAGGACATGAACCATATTCAGGAACATAATCAACATCAATCAATATCAATCAATATAACTGTCACTCAAGCTCGTGACTCTACGTTTTAGACTAGACTCAATCCTAGTCTAGGGATCCCGGTTTCCAAATGTGGTATTCCTATATCGAATTCCGTAATAGGAGGAACCGTAATTCTATTACTCGATATAACCATATCCGGTGTTCCTATATCGACTTCCGTAATAGAAGAAATTCCCATTCCCTATTACTCGATATAACCAAGCATCCGGTGTCCTGACCTAACCGTCATGGACTGTACCTCTATTGCTAATATCCAATCTTGAGACATCCTGCAATGTGCCCGTGGCGATACCACCACTATCAGGCACTTCTGTCACAAGATTATTCGTTTAATACCTGTCATCTATCAATTAAGAAAACAAGTAGATTAAGTCATTCCTTGCAAATATCTATGCAATAAAATAAAGTATGTGATTTAGGAAAACTCGAGTCAAACCTCACTCGAGTTGTGCAATCCCAACTCAACATTAATTTATACCTTTATCTTCTCGCTCAAAAGAAGAAGAAGTCCCGACTCTATCTCGGTCCATTCTCAATCTGGAAATGACAATATAAAACAGGCACAATATCAATATCAGTTCTGAACTCAAGACTGTCTCTTTAAATCTGAAACGATATATCGAGAATCATAATATCAATATTCCATTCTCAATTCAACTCTGAATCTGATTAATCTGAATTAACTCAAATCAGCGGCATAACGGCACAATCTCAGTATTCCCGTCAATACCATATCACCAGATATTAATTACAAATCATAACCCATATTCGATACGATTTGTAATCAGTCTATATTCCAAATCTATTCAATTTCAATTAATATAATCTGAAAAATCATAACAATTCCAGAATCAATCTGTTTCCTGATCTGACTTCGGTTCTACGATGTCTAACATGTCAAGAACATCATATATGAATTATCTCAAATTCCTACAACATCATCTTTTCAAATGATAATAAAACTCAATGAAACTTGCGTCCAGTTGTAGCTCGTGTCGAGAGGAGTATGGTACCGTGTCCGGATTTAAATTCTGATAGACGGATCGTACAAAATCAAATTCTAAGCACAATTGAAGGTTGAGGGAATTTACTCTGGAGACTCTCGGTTCCTTCCTTGTGAATTGTGAAGGAGATTGCAATATATATACTTCAATTGCATGTGTGACAAGTGTCACTCAAGTCATAATTACACTTTAGCCCCTGAACTCTTCCTATTTACAATTTGGTCCTCAAAACTCTTTTTAATTCAATTTCAATCCTAAAAAATTGCAAACATCTTGGAATATAATTCAACACTCCAAAAGTTTCCAATTATATACTCTCGGATTAAAATAATATCATCTTTATTATCTCGGGCCTTACACATAATCAAGTCTGGCTCAATCTGAATCGCAGCAAGTCGCAACGGTCTACTCTCTGTATCAAATGTCAACCCAGACAAGCAACAATCTTCTACTAAACTCGATACACCTATAGTCGACAAGGATAAAGAACATACCTTTCGACTCAAGGCGTCTGCCGCTGCATTCGACTTCCTTGGATAGTACTTAATCTCGCAATCAAAATCTTTCAGCAGATCAAGCCATCGTCGCTGCCTCATGTTCAACTCTGACTGAGAAAAGAGGTACTTCAGGCTCTTATGATCGGAATAGATCTCAAATTCCTCGCCATACAGATAATGACGCCAGATCTTGAGTGCAAATACAATCGCCGCCAATTCAAGATCATGAATCGGATAACGGGTCTCGTGCGGCTTCAGCTGTCTAGAGGCGTACGCTATCACGTGCCCTTGCTGCATAAGAACACATCCTAGCCCTCTGTGAGATGCGTCACAATATACAACAAACTCACCTGTACCTGAAGGAATCGTCAAGACAGGTGCACTAGTCAGCCTCTTTTTCAACTCTACAAAATTGGCTTCACAATCTTCGGACCACACAAATGGCACGTTCTTCTGTGTCAACTGAGTGATAGGCTTCGCTATACTGGAGAAATCTCGGATAAAACGACGATAATACCCGGCTAGACCCATGAAACTACGTATCTCAGGCACAGAAGTCGGTCTCGACCAACTGATCACAGCTTCAACTTTACTCGGATCTACCGCAATACCCTCTCCAGATATAATATGCCCCAAGAAGACAACCTGTTTCAGCCAGAATTCACACTTGGACAGTTTAGCATACAACTGCACTTTTCTCAAAGTCTTCAGTACAATTCTCAGATGATCTGCATGTTCAGTCAGACTCTTCGAATACACCAAAATATCATCAATGAACACAATCACAAAATTATCTAAATATCTCTGAAAAATGCGGTTCATCAAACTCATAAACACCGCTGGTGCATTCGTCAAACCGAAAGGCATAACAACAAACTCGTAATGTCCATACCTGGTTCGGAATGCAGTCTTCGGAATATCAATGTCTCTAACTCTGAGCTGATGATACCCTGATCTCAAATCAATCTTCGAGTATGTGGGGACCCGGGCTCTAATTCTTTTTCTTGGGATTAAATGGATCGTTATTCATAAAACGTGGGTCAAATTTTTGTTTTTTTTAACATTCAATCAAATGTTACTAACTAGGCATAAAACATGTCTCTATTTTATTACATTAGCATAATATACAAACATAAAATACAAGTCTTGTTCTTACAACTAGTGTTTAATACCATCTATAAACAAACGGTAGTACAAGTCTAGCAAAAGAACCACTAGTCCTCTGCTGCGCCCGAGATCACCACGCTATGTCCATCGCTCATCTCTGCGTGACCCAGATCCTGCCCCACCTGTTGTTATGCACACATACAGACATAACAACAGCCGGAAAATCGGTGAGAACAAATCCCAGTATAAACATGTAACATGCATATAAACAATCTAAACATGAAACATGCTGATATGAATGTCATTCATATAAAATCATGCAATGTGAATCTAATCATGTCTAGACTCGACTCGACTAGAACTCTAGGGATCCCGTTGTGAATAAGACGTCACTGGCTGTCACCTACCCTACCAATCGAGGTGCTGTACGTCTTATTCCTAGACTTCGGCCTGATCTGTATCCACGTCTACAAAGGGGCGGTGATCTTCCCCTAAGCTGAGATATCGCCGAACATCTAGTAGTCTGCCTGATCTCCAGACTGCCCTATCTTAATGCATGAATACAAAATCTGCAAACAAGCATAATGCAATGCTACACGATCTGTAAACAAAGCATAGCAAGATCTGCATACAAGTTCTATAAACCAATCTATAACAATCATAACCATATCAAGGTATGAACAATAAAACAAGTATGTGATTTTGGTTGGGAAAACTCAAATGTGATCTCATTTGAGTCGTGATTCCCCAAACAAAACATGTACTATACCTTTCGTCGTAGAATCGCTGTCACGGTCGCCTACAAGCTATCAATCTCTAATCTAAATCAACACATATCCAAGTCACTACGTGATCTCGATACAATTTGACGGCATAACGACGTAATTCTCGATACCGGTCAATCCAATTCTTAACAGATATCAACACTATCTCATTCTCAATCATTCTCATTCATAATCCAATACAATATCCATCCAAAACACAATAATTCTGCCCCAATAATTATAAACCATACTGAAATTCATAGGAAATGCATATGATATCATTTATTTGATCCGTTTACGAATATATCATGCTCAATACATCAAGAACACAATATAACTATCATATTCTAATTTCCCAAACATCTGAATTTCGAAACCTGTTGAAATTACATGAAACTTACATCACTTTGTAGCTAGTAACGAGAGGAGCTCAAAACCGAAGTCGGATTTGAATTTGGATGAGTAAATCTTGCAAAATCACAATTTGAAAATGGAAAAGAAGTTGGAAGCTTCCCTCCTCTGAAACTATCGATTCTTGTTGCTGAAATGAAGAGAATTTCGAGGCCAATCTATATATATACTTTGCATGTTCCGAACACATGGCTTGTTCTTTGCAATACACGTCTCGCGCATATGCGCGGAATCACTCGCGCATATGCGCGAGACCTACTGTCTCGGCCATGCAGAAATTTAACACTTCGCGCATATGCGCCACTTATCTCGCGCATATGCGCCACAGCTACTGGAGGTATCGCGCATATGCGCGCAGTACCTCGTGCATATGCGCCGAGGCTACTGGACGCCTCGCGCTACGCTGCGCGCTTGCCTTCGCGCATGTGCGCCAACTCACTGGAAGCTCCGCGCATATGCGCCACGCTTCGAGTTTTTACATTTCTTTTGTACATTTTGCCTTCTTTTTAAATTCAATAAAATACATCTACAATCATCTTAATTATTAACAAATCCGTCTGATTATGATAACTAAATCTTCGAGCCTTACATTTCTCCCCCTCTAAGAAATGATTTCGTCCTCGAAATTGTAGATGATCAATTCAAGTACATACAAAATGCAATACAAGCAAAATTCCATAACTACGTACATCATGTAAATAACTCGGGATATCTTTGTCTCATGATTGTCTCTGTCTCCCAAGTCGCTTCCTCAATGCCATGACGACTCCACTGAACTTTCACAAGTGGAATAATCTTTGTTCTGAGCTTCTTTTTTTCCGATCAAGGATCTGTATCGGTTGTTCCACGTAGCTCAAGGTCTGATCAAGTTCAGCTTAGTCAGGTTGAATGACATGAGAAACATCTGGCATATATCTTCGTAACATTGATACATGAAACACGTCATGTATTCCGGATAGAGAAGGAGGAAGTGCAAGTCGATAAGCTCGATCGCCAATCTTCTCAAGAATCTCGTAAGGACCAATGTATCGAGGAGATAGTTTCCCGCGTTTGCCAAATCTTACAACGCCTCTGAAAGGAGAAATCTTTAAGAATACTCTATCTCCTGCCTCAAATACTAACGGTCTACGTCTGATATTGGCGTACTTTGCTTGTCGATTTTGTGCTGTCTTCATCCTCTTCTGAATGAGTTTCACCTTCTCTGTCATGTCACGAATCATATCTGGTCCAAGTTCTGGTGCATCTGAGATATCATCCCAATATAGCGGAGATCTGCACTTCTTGCCATACAAAGCTTCAAACGGTGCCATTTCAATGCTCGTCTGATAGCTGTTATTATAAGAGAATTCGCAAAGAGGTAGGGAATCTTGCCAACCAATGCCAAAATCTAGCACGACGGCTCTCAACATATCCTCTAAAGTCTGGATAGTCCGTTCTGACTGTCCGTCTGTCTGAGGATGATAAGCAGTGCTCAGGTGTAAAGTCGTACCTAAGGCCTGCTGTAAACTGTGCCAAAAGTGAGAAGTAAATCGTGGATCACGATCTGATACGATAGACTTCGGCACTCCATGCAATCTGACTACCTCTCGAATATATATCTCTGCCATCTGATCTTGTCTATACGTCATTCTATACGGAATGAAACAAGCAGACTTGGTCAATCTGTCAATAATGACCCAAATCGCATCACAGCCTTTGGATGATCTAGGTAACTTCGTCACGAAATCCATGGAAATGTGGTCCCATTTCCATTCAGGAATGGCTAAACTCTGAAGTAATCCACCAGGCTTCTTCCTTTCAGCTTTCACCTGTTGGCAGTTCAAACACTTAGACACAAATTCTGCAATATCTAATTTCATATGCTTCCACCAGAACTGTCTTCAAGTCATTGTACATCTTCCTGCCACCAGGATGAATACTGAACCGACTACAATGTGCCTCTGACAGAATCTGCTGTTTCAACTCTGCAACATCTGGCACAACTAGATGGTTATTCACGTACAACACATGATCTCGTACCTGATATTCTGATACATGTCCTGATCTGACCATTTGAATCGATCTCTGCACATTCTGATCGGTTCTTTGTGCTTCCTTGATCCTCATAATCAAATTGGGCTCAACTTGGATCGTAAAAAGTCGTAGTGGCTTACTATCTGTATCAAATGTTAATCCAGCCAAACAACAGTCTTCAATCATATTCGTAACACCTATCGTCGACAAGGATAAAGAACATACCTTTCGACTCAAGGCATCTGCTGCTGCGTTTGACTTTCCTGGATAATATTTGATTTCGCAGTCAAAATCTTTCAATAAATCTAACCATCTACGCTGCCTCATGTTCAATTCTGATTGAGAGAATAGGTACTTTAGGCTCTTGTGATCGGAAAATATCTCAAATTTTTCGCCGTAGAGATAATGACGCCAAATCTTTAATGCAAATACGATAGCCGCCAATTCCAGATCATGAATGGGGTAACGGATCTCGTGAGGCTTCATTTGTCTCGAGGCGTATGCGATCACATGGCCTCGCTGCATAAGAACACATCCCAAACCTCTATGAGAAGCATCACAATATACAACGAAATCACCCGTACCTGAAGGTATCGTCAGTACTGGAGCACTGGTCAGCCTTTTCTTCAACTCTAGAAAGCTAGACTCGCACTCCTCTGACCAAACAAATGGTGCATTCTTTTGCGTCAATTGAGTTATTGGCTTTGCAATGCTGGAGAAATCCTTGATAAATCTTCTATAGTATCCGGCTAGGCCCATGAAACTGCGTATTTCTGGTACAGAAGTCGGCCTCGACCAACTGATCACAGCTTCAACTTTATTCGGATCTACAGAAATACCATCTCCAGAAATAATATGCCCCAAGAATACAACTCGATTCAGCCAAAACTCACACTTTGACAATTTAGCATACAGTCGCTCGTTTCTCAATGTTTGCAAAACAATTCGGAGATGCTCTGCATGCTCATTTCTGTTCTTCGAATACACCAAAATATCATCGATGAAAACAATGACAAATTCATCCAAATATTTCTGAAACACTTGGTTCATCAAGCCCATAAATATCGCAGGAGCATTGGTTAAACCAAAAGGCATGACAATAAATTCGTAATGTCCATACCTGGTTCGAAATGCTGTCTTCGGTATATCTACATCTCGAACTCTGAGCTGATGATAACCAGAACGCAAATCAATCTTCGAATACACGGAGGATTCCTGCAACTGATCAAATAAATCATCAATCCTAGGCAAAGGATATTTATTCTTGATCGTTGCCTTGTTCAGTTACCTGTAATCAATACACAAACGCAACGAACCATCTTTCTTTCGCACAAATAGCACCGGAGCACCCCAAGGAGATACACTAGGTCTGATATATCCCTTGGCCAGAAGATCTTCTAACTGTGCTTTCAGTTCTTTTAGTTCAATAGGTGACATCCTATACGGAGCTCTCGAAATAGGAACGGTACCTGGTACAAGTTCAATGCTAAAATCTACCTCTCGAACCGGAGGTAATCCTGGGATTTCATCTGGAAAAATATCTGGAAATTCCCGTACTACGGCCAGGTCCGCCAATGCCGGGCTCGACTTTTGCATATCTACAGCATAAATAAAGAAACCATCCGCTCCTTTCTGTAACAATCTGTTCATAGTAAGAGCCGAAATCAAGGGAATCCGAGATCTGGAACCCTTCCCGTAGAATTTCCACTCGTCTGTCATCTCGGGTCTGAATCTGACAATCTTATGGAAACAATCCACGGTAGCTCTGTACTTCGTTAGCATATCAATACCGACTATACAATCAAAATCAGCTAGACCCAACACTATACAATCTAGGTCAATCTCATGCCCCTCAAACTGTAGAATGCAATGTCTAACCGTAGTTACAGATATCAATCCACTTCCCAACGGAGAATTAATAGATACAACATCTAGCAAAGACTCAACAGGCAAGGAATGCAACAATGCAAATCGCTCTGAAATGAATGTATGCGATGCACCTGTATCTATCAAGATATAAGCAGGATAACCATAAAGGAGACAATTACCTGCTATAACATCATCTGGTGCATCTCGTGCTTGCTCTTCGGTCAATGCAAACACTTGGGCCTGTTGCCTCGGAGGTTGACTCACCGTCTGACTACCTCGGCCTCTGGGTGGAGTCGGTGCTGGGGGAGGCTAAAAAGAGTGAACCGATGATGCCTGCCGCTCAAACTGAGGTACTGACCCAGATGCTCTTCCACTCTGGCCTTGCTGTACACCTCTCTGTGGACAGACTTTGGCAAAATGCCCCGGTTGCCTACAAAGGTTACATCGGCCTGTAACTCCTTGGCATTGTTCAGTCGCATGCCTACCTCCACAAGAATTGCAGTAGACACCTGGAGTCCTTGAACTTTGATCAAAAACAGTCTGTCTTGATCCGCTGGAGCTCGACGAACTGCTCCCAGGTAGCTTAAACTGTTTCCCCTTCGCCTTCAGCTGTTCCTTTCTGCCACTGCTACTACCGCCACTATCAAATCTCGGAGGGGGTGGAATGGTAGATGCTGGTGGTCTCGGTATCGGAGCAACATAAGGAGCACTCCGCTGCCTCAACAATCCTGCTTCTGCACCCTTGGCTCGATTCAATGCATCCGCAAAGTTATTAGGTCTTCCCGTGTTTACCAAGGTAAAAATGTCCGGGTTCAAGCCATTTATGAATTGGTCCGCCACCGCCTCGTCACTACCTGAAACATGGGGTGCAAAACGAAGCAAAGAAGAGAATTTGGCAACGTACTCCTCAATGTTCAGTGGCCCTTGCCTCAGGTTGGCAAATTCTGCACCTTTATCCTTGCGATAAGAGATGGGAAAGAAACGCTGATAGAACTCCGTCTTAAATACCTTCCAAGTAATCTCGGTACCCCGCTGCTCTAAAGCTCTCCTAATGTTCAACCACCAATTCTTGGCTATATCTTGCAATTGATGGCCAATTAGCTTTATTCTCTTCTCGTCACTGTACTCCAAAGAGTCGAATAACATTTCAATGTCCTCAAGCCAACTTTCGCACTCGATGGCATTCTCGGTACCTTTTAATGTGGGAGGTCGAAAAGATTGGAATCGCTTCAGCAACGTCTCCATAGGGGTCGCCGTAACATCCATAGGATCTCCGGATGTGCTCCCCTGTTCTGGCGCTGCTGGTCGTAGAGGTACTGCTGCTCTTCTAGGTGGCATATCTAATAATCCAAAGGATTAGTATACAAAATATACAACTGTCTCAGCCATCCTCTAGTCAGTTACCTCTGATCTAGAATCAGTTCTGATTCAGTTAATCACATGTTATAATCGATCAGATAACAACATGTAATAAGGAAAGCAATAAACATGATAGCACATCATAAGCAAGGAAGAAGACTCGATCTACCCCGCTCATTCTATCTTATCTTACTTTAAAGGAACTATCGCTCTGATACCACCTGTTGTGGGGACCCGGGCTCTAATTCTTTTTCTTGGGATTAAATGGATCGTTATTCATAAAACGTGGGTCAAATTTTTGTTTTTTTTAACATTCAATCAAATGTTACTAACTAGGCATAAAACATGTCTCTATTTTATTACATTAGCATAATATACAAACATAAAATACAAGTCTTGTTCTAACAACTAGTGTTTAATACCATCTATAAACAAACGGTAGTACAAGTCTAGCAAAAGAACCACTAGTCCTCTGCTGCACCCGAGATCACCACGCTATGTCCATCGCTCATCTCTGTCGTGACCCAGATCCTGCCCCACCTGTTGTTATGCACACATACAGACATAACAACAGCCGGAAAACCGGTGAGAACAAATCCCAGTATAAACATGTAACATGCATATAAACAATCTAAACATGAAACATGCTGATATGAATGTCATTCATATAAAATCATGCAATGTGAATCTAATCATGTCTAGACTCGACTCGACCAGAACTCTAGGGATCCCGTTGTGAATAAGACGTCACTGGCTGTCACCTACCCTACCAATCGAGGTGTTGTACGTCTTATTCCTAGACTTCTGCCTGATCTGTATCCACGTCTACAAAGGGGCGGTGATCTTCCCCTAAGCTGAGATATCGCCGAACATTTAGTAGTCTGCCTGATCTCCAGACTGCCCTATCTTAATGCATGAATACAAAATCTGCAAACAAGCATAATGCAATGCTACACGATCTGTAAACAAAGCATAGCAAGATCTGCATACAAGTTCTATAAACCAATCTATAACAATCATAATCATATCAAGGTATGAACAATAAAACAAGTATGTGATTTTGGTTGGGAAAACTCAAATGTGATCTCATTTGAGTCGTGATTCCCCAAACAAAACATGTACTATACCTTTCGTCATAGAATCGCTGTCACGGTCGCCAAACTGAATCTAAAATGGAAATGTTGATATACAATCTATCAATCTCTAATCTAAATCAACACATATCCAAGTCACTACGTGATCTCGATACAATTTGACGGCATAACGACGTAATTCTCGATACAGGTCAATCCAATTCTTAACAGATATCAACACTATCTCATTCTCAATCATTCTCATTTATAATCCAATACAATATCCATCCAAAACACAATAATTCTGCCCCAATAATTCATAAACCATACTGAAACTCATAGGAAATGCATATGATATCATTTCTTTGATCCGTTTACGAATATATCATGCTCAATACATCAAGAACACAATATAACTATCATATTCTAATTTCCCAAACATCTGAATTTCGAAACCTGTTGAAATTACATGAAACTTACATCACTTTGTAGCTAGTAACGAGAGGAGCTCAAAACCGAAGTCGGATTTGAATTTGGATGAGTAAATCTTGCAAAATCACAATTTGAAAATGGAAAAGAAGTTGGAAGCTTCCCTCCTCTGAAACTATCGATTCTTGTTGCTGAAATGAAGAGAATTTCGAGGCCAATCTATATATATACTTTGCATGTTCCGAACACATGGCTTGTTCTTCGCAATACACGTCTCGCGCATATGCGCGAGACCTACTGTCTCGGCCATGTAGAAATTTAACACTTCGCGCATATGCGCCACTTATCTCGCGCATATGCGCCACAGCTACTGGAGGTATCGCGCATATGCGCGCAGTACCTCGCGCATATGCGCCGAGGCTACTGGACGCCTCGCGCTACGCTGCGCGAATGCCTTCGCGCATGTGCGCCAACTCACTGGAAGCTCCGCGCATATGCGCCACGCTTCGAGTTTTTACATTTCTTTTGTACATTTTGCCTTCTTTTTAAATTCAATAAAATACATCTACAATCATCTTAATTATTAACAAATCCGTCTGATTATGATAACTAAATCTTCGAGCCTTACAGAGTATACAGACGATCCCTGTAACTGATCAAACAAGTCGTCGATGCGAGGCAAAGGATACTTTTTCTTCACTGTTGCCTTGTTCAACTGCCTATAATCATTACACAGTCGCATCGAACCATCTTTCTTTCGAACAAATAGCACCGGAGCACCCCAAGGCGATACACTCGGTCTAATGTACCCCTTGGACAGAAGATCTTCCAACTGTGCTTTCAACTCTTTCAATTCACAGGCGCCATCCTATACGGAGCTCTCGAAATAGGAACACTGCCTGGCACAAGATCTATGCTAAAATCTACCTCTCGAACCGGAGGCAACCCTGGAATCTCATCGGAGAACACATCTGCAAACTCGCAAACCACTGGCAGATCTGCCAATGCTGGGCTCGACTTCAGTAGATCTACTGAATATACGAGAAAGCCCTCTGCTCCTCTCTGAAGCAATCTACTCATAGTCAGAGCAGATACTAAGGGAATCCGAGATCTGGAACCCTTGCCGTAGAATTTCCACTCATCTGTCATCTCGGGTCTAAATCTGACAATCTTGTGGAAACAATCTACAGTGGCCCTGTACTTGGTCAACATGTCTATACCAACTATACAATCAAAATCAGCTAGACCAAGTACTACACAATCAAGATCAATCTCATGCCCCTCAAACTGAAGCATACAGTGTCAAACAGTAGTCACAGATATCAAACCACTTCCCAACGGAGAAGCTATAGACACTACGGTAGACATCGACTCAACAGGCAATGAATGTCTTAATGCAAAATGTTCAGATATGAATGTATGAGATGCCCCTGTGTCTATCAACACATATGCAGGATAACCGCAAAGAAAACAGTTACCTGCAATGACGTCATCTGGCGCCTCCTGCGCCTGCTCCTCTGTCAGGGCAAAGACACGTGCCTGCTGTATGGGAGGCTGACTCACCGTCTGACTACCTCCTGGTCTCTGCTGGGTCTGTGTGGAGGGTGGCTGGAAGGAGTGTACAGAGGATGCCTGTCTCTCCATCTGTGGCACTGGTGCTGATGACCCTGCACTCTGGAATCGTGGTGCACCTCTCTGGGGACAAACTCTAGCGAAGTGTCCCTGTTGCCTACAGATGTTGCAGCGTCCCATAACTCCTTGACACTGCTCCGTCGCATGTCGTCCTCCACACGAGCTACAATATACGCCACTGTAATCTGAACCCTGACCTCTCTGTCGAGATCCACTCGAACTCGATGAACTACTCCCGGACTTCTTAAATTGTTTACCCTTAGCTTTCAAAAATTCCTTCTTGCCACTACCACTAGATCCACTATCGAAACGAGGAGGAGGTGGTGGAAACTGTACGGTAGTAGGCTGTGGCGGTCTCTGCCCCTGAACACCGTAGGAAGCCCCTCGCTGCCTGATCAAGCCAGCCTCTGCTCCCTTCGCTCGGTTCAGTGCCTCTAAAAAAGTACTAGGCCGGCCCGTGTTCACCAAGGTAAAGACATCGGGGTTCAGCCCGTTGATGAACTGATCGGCCACTGCCTCGTCGTTCCCGGCCACATGCGGTGCAAATCGTAACAATGCAGAAAATTTAGCCACATACTCCTCGATGTTCCACAGTCCCTGCTTCAAATTCGCAAATACAGCTCCTTTATCTTTTCGGTAGGAAACGGGGAAGAAGCGCTGATAGAACTCATCTTTAAAGACTTTCCATGTGATATCAATGCCTCGGTGCTCCAAGGCTCTCTTCGTAGTCAACCACCAGCTCTTGGCAACCTCTTGCATCTGATGCCCTATCAGTTTCACACGTCGCTCATCAGTATATGCCAAAGACTCAAACAACATCTCGATATCATCAAGCCAGCTCTCGTACTCTACTGCACTCTCTGTGCCCTTCAGGGTAGGCGGATGAAAAGACTGAAATCTTTTCAATAAGGTCTCCATCGGCGTAGTGGTAACATCCATCTGTGCACCGGATGTACTACCCTGCTCTGGCTGTGGTATACGTCTAGGCGGCATAAATCTGATTATCAAACTGATTAGTACACAATCAATATCATCTGTCTCAGCCTCCTCTGATCATAAACTCTGATCGAGAATCGGTTCTGATTCAGGCTTGAAATGCTGTAAATCAATTCAGATAATACAACACAACATATAATAGGGAAAGCAATAATCATGCTAGCATCTCAAAAGCAAGTAAGATGACTCGATCTACCCCGCTCATTCTATTCTATCTCAGTCTACAGAACCTACTGCTCTGATACCAACTGTTGTGGGGACCCGGGCTCTAACTCAATTCTTTTGGGATTTAATTGGATCTTTGCTCGAAAATATGGGTCAAAAATTTGCTTTTAATATTAATTCAAATGTATAACTAAAGCATATCATATCTGTAACTGAAATAAACAACATAATGTACATACATGTCTGTCTAGTACCACCATACACCAGTGTTTACATACCAACTACAACATAAGTGATACAAGTCTAGTAGGAAACACTACAAATCTTCAACGCCCGAGATCTCCACGCTATCATCAATCTCTCATCTAGCTCGAGACCCAGATCCTGCCCCACCTGTTGCCATGCACACATACAGACACGACAACAGCCGGATAACTCCGGTGAGAACATATCCCAGTATAAAACATGGATGCATGCAATGTCATAAATCATGTACAAAAGCATAGCATATATCAATTAACATGAATGATAATCTAAGACATGTAAAAGAATACCAATCTGTATTCAACATTTAAATCTTGACTCGAATCATTTCTAATCTAGGGATCCCGGTGTGAATAAGACGGTCTGTCACCTACTCAACCAATCGGGGCGACGGTACGTCTTATTCCTAGACTTCGGTCAACTCTGTATCGAGGGTCTACACATAGAGCAAATCTACTCCTATGCGTCGATACACCGAAACGTCTAGTTTTGGCCAGTCTGCCAATATCTCCTATCTCAGGACTCGCCTATAAATCAATAAACAAAGCATTACATAATGAAATGTAATAACAATCTAGTATGTGATTTAGGGAAACTCGTATCAAATCTGAATCGAGTTGTGCAATCCCGTGACCACATGAATTATACATTTCTTGTCGCACTGTCTGTGTCGAGATCTTGAAGTCGGAATGTCACTCTGTCAAGACTAATCTGAAATGACCATAGACAAATGTTCTATATCAAAACACAACTCAAGCAAGTCTTGGAATAATCAATAATCAGTCTCGGTACAAGTTGACGGCATAACGGCGTACTTCTTTGATACCGGTAACTCAATCTCAACATATAACAATATCATAATTTCATCATCATCACAATAATCTCATTATCACTTCAAAATTGGTACACCATCATACACATAGGCTGGAATTTCGAAATAATGGCATATGATAACCGAAAATCAACCCGATTGCATTTCTATAATGTGCACCTTATCAAGAACACATTCCTTCAATAAAATCATGACTTCTCCAGCACATAAATATCGAGACATGCTGGAATTGAACAATACTTACATCCTTTCGTAGCCAACGATGCAAGGATCGCAAATCCGGACTCGAAATTAAAATCGAATGGCTAGTGGTTGCATAATCTTAATTCTAATATGAAGAAGGTTTAAAGGAAACAAGGCATGCTCTTGGTTTTCTCCTTTTTCCTGAATGAAGAATGAAGATTCAGCAGCTCTATATATATATACATGCCATGTGTCAAGCCAAGAAACGAAGGTGGCATTTTTGC
The DNA here is from genome assembly GCF_022965805.1 of Primulina eburnea. Taxonomy (NCBI): domain Eukaryota; kingdom Viridiplantae; phylum Streptophyta; class Magnoliopsida; order Lamiales; family Gesneriaceae; genus Primulina; species Primulina eburnea. The sequence goes on along the minus strand of NC_133104.1, from coordinate 20,715,738 downwards.
ATGCAGCACCGCGGGTGCGGTGGCTTAAGAGCGCGGGTGCGCTGTGCTCACGGCAAATTCATTTTAAAGTGCAGTACTAAGACCGCGGGTGCGGTCTCACCACCGCGGGTGCGGTCTTGCTAGCACCGCGGGTGCGGTGTGGCTTCGCACAAATTCACCAATTCTCTTCTCAATGCACCGCGGGTGCTGTCCTTCCTGTATCGCGGGTGCGGTGTGGCTTCGGCCATGCTTTCAAAAATCCTCATAATTCATGCATTCTTATCTCTACAAGTCTAACATCAATGATACTGATAATTCTTGAGCCTTACAAGAAATAAACAAATTCTGTAATAATCTTCTGCTTTCTATCTTTTTGTCTTCTTCTGTTAGCAATTCAGACTTATCAGTACAATTTCTGCCAACATTTCTGTACAAATTCTGTTACAACTGATCTAATCTGTTTATATCACAACTGTCTGTTCGAATAACGTTCATTCACAATTATCTGAATGAAAACTGAATCCACAACTGTTCGGTTCTGACGTTATCTGTGAATTCAGATTCGAACTATTCTGTATAAACAAATCAATGCATAATTATAAATTAAAGAAGAAATACCTACCTGGTACTCGGCTCTGACTACAGATATCAAAATCTGTAACCAAGTCTGAAACATCTGATATCATAAAATAATCAATCTGATACAACACAAAATCACATATCTGTTAATCTGATTAATGTTCTGTTCTGATTAGCAAAATACAATTCTGAACCCTCTGATTACATGTCTGACTGTTTACACTAATCTGTATCAAACACTGATTCACAATAACAGTAATATCACATCAGGTTCAGAATAGAAAGAACCTACACAGATCTAGTGAGTTTAAGAAAACTCATAAAATAACAAAATCAAGCAACTGGAAATTCTGGCTGTCTGACCAATCCTCATACTGCCCATATCAACTGCTATATCTCATCTGCAAATAACATATGCTCCCAACAATATAAGATATCGCACAAATACTGATGTAGAACAATAACAATACTCAGCAGATATATATAACAATAAGAGAATAAATAATCATAATAAGATAATCTGCAGATAATAAATTTCTGACATTTCTGGAATTCCTGATCTTTCTGTCTTAACTGTCTAAATCAACCGATCTTCAGATACTGTATAGTCTGAATAAACACTGTATCAATAACTGCATACTGGATTCATACCTGACCCGTTTCTGTATACAATGATCATAGTTCTCTGAATATTTAACACAATCTTCAAATATTCAATATAATCAATCAAATGCTGCAATATATCGATACGCTTTAGATATACCAAGCATAATTTTCAGAATACCTCTGAACATAAAATCTATCAATTTAGAAACAGAACGGAAATATCTTCCAGAGAAATACTCAATCAACTGGATTCTTCAGCCCATACATGAATCTGCCAATTCTTGCTGATATAAAACACATCTGACATCTTATCTAGGCAAACACCAGTCAACTATTATATTACTAGCAACTCTGTCACTGGTAGACTCGATTTCAATGGATCTATTGAATACATAAGGATGCCATCTGTTCCTCTCTGTAATAATCGAGTTATAAACGGTATAAGGATCTGAGGAATTCTGGATCTAGAATCCTTACCGGAAAATCTCCGTTTATCAGCCAGATCTGGTCTGAATCTTACCGTTTCTGGCACACATTCTACGATATTTCTGTACTTGTTTAGCACATACATGTCAATAATGCAATCAGAATCATATAACACAAGTACCTCACAATCTAGTTCAATCTCATTCTTATCTAACCGTAGTATATCATATATCACAGAAATTGCTGATATCCACATATTCCTCAACAACCAAGGAATCAATACTACAGTATACACAGACCCAACAAATACAGCATATCTCCATGCTACTCATTCACAGATACTCATAAAGAATGCAGTAGTACACATCAATACGTATGCAATATAATCCCAAAAGAATAGTACCTGCCATATATTCTGGGTCTGTTTTTCAAATAAACGATGTTCCCTAAGATCTTCGAGACCATCTCTGGGGACAAACTTTAGCAAAGTGTCCCGTTTTTTTACAAACGTTGCATTTACCAGGCACTCCTTGACATTGTTCTGTGGAATGTCGCCCTCCGCACGTCCTACAATACACTCCGGTATAGCTCGGACTAGGACTGCTAGAACTAGAGGAATCACTTCCTAACTTCTTGAACTATTTCTTTTGAATCTTCAATGGTTCTTTCTTCCTATCACTGCTGCTGCCAATCTCAACTCTAGAAGGCAGTTGATGTGGATTTGATATTGGAAGATCATACGAGACTCCCTGTTGTCCTATCAGAACCGTTTCTGCTCTTTTGGCCCTGTTCAAGGTATCAGCAAAACTACTCGATTGCTTCACATTCACCAACATACGTATTTCTGGATTTAATCCCTGAATGAACTGACTAGATATAGCATAATCGTTTCTAGCCATGAGCGGGGCAAAACGTAACAAGGTGAAGAATTGTGCCAAATACTCATCGATACTCATCTGTCCTTGTCTTAGGTTCGTGAACTCTGCACTTCTGTCTTCTCTATATGATACGGGGAAAAATCTTTGATAAAATTCAACCTTGAAAATGTTCCACGAAATCACTGAACGATTCTGTTCTAGAGCTCCTTTGGTTAGTAACCACCATCTTCTTGCAGTCTCGTGTAACTGGTTCTCATCTGTGAAATCTAGGAATTCAAATAACATTTCTGTCTCCTCAAGCCACTTCTCACAATCTGCTGACGTCTCATTTCCCTTCAGAACCGGCGGCTGAAACGACTGGAACCTCTGTACCTGTGTTTCCATCTGAATTTCTGACACGTCTATCTGAGGTTCTGACCTACCTGTCTGATCACATGAAGTACTGCCTCTTTCTGGAATTCTTCTGGGCGGTACATCTGATTACCAAACACATTAGTAATCTATTACTACAAATCTGTACCAATATTTCTCTGATCATGATCATCTTACTGCTGATCATGAATCTAATCTGATTCATACTTAAGAATACATAATACCAATTCCAATCACATAATCAGGTAAACATGTATCTTAAAGCACTAACACATAGTCTCATGCCAGCACTTAATGTCAATCAACATTAAATCAATCTCATGCTAGCACACACATGCAAGGAAAGAAAATTCATCTACCCCGCTCATTCTCTTCTATCTAAATCTAACTCCGTCTAAAGGATCTATCAGTTCTGACTATCTTAATCTAAAGGATCTCTCGCTAAAGGATCTATCGCTAAAGGATCTATCGCTCTGATACCACCTGTTGTGGGGACCCGGACGCTAATCATCTTCTTAATCATCTTTTTGGGGTTTAATTATCCATTAAGATAAAACAGGGTCTAAAAATTTTTTCTTTTTAAATTATAACTGTGGAAGGTAAGGGACTCTAAATACTATACATGTCTGTGTATAAAAATACAAATAATGTACAACCTTCTAATCTAAGGTTCACTACTAAAGTTCTAGTAGTAAAATCCAATCTACTGTAAGGCCGTAATCACCACGCTAAACTCGTCTTCTCTCGTCATCTTCTCGACCCTGATCCAGCCCCACCTGTTGTCATGCACACATACAAAACACGACAACAGCCGGATAACTCCGGTGAGAATAAATCCCAGTATAAAACATGGTAAGCATGTATATAAACACACTAATGCATAAAACATGCGATCATGTATAAACACAATATATTTCATAATCTATGAAATTAAGCATGCAACTCAAATCAGATAAACATGCATATAAACAATCTAAATCATAAAGCATGCTAGCACAACTGAAAGCAATAACGATGGGTCCCATGATCTAGGAGCCACATCCATATAAGCATGAAGTCCTAATCAAATCATGTCTAGACTTGACTCGATCTATAACTCTAGGGATCCCGGGGTGAATAAGACGATCTATCACCTACTCTCCAATCGGGGTGACGGTGCGTCTTATTCCTAGACTTCGGCCTGATCTGTATCCGCATCTACAATAGGGGCGATGATCTTCCCCTAAGCTGTGATATCGCCGAACGTCTAGAAGTCTGGACGATCTCGCAGACTTTCCTATCTTAATGCATGAATACACAATCTGTAAACAAGCATAATCATTTTAATTCAATGCAACATGATCTGTAAACAAAGCATAGCAAGATTTGCATACAAGTTCTATAAACAAATCTATAAACAAGAATATAGTATGTGATTTATTGGGCAACTCAAATGGTGATCTCAATTGAGTTGTTTCTTCCCGAATATCACATGAATTATACCTTTATCGTCCCCGTCCGAGGAAGACGAAGTCTTGAAGTCCAGTCTGTCCATATCCGATCTGAAATGACAAAATCAAATACACTGTATCACTGTGTAGCTCAATTCACAATCTGTTCTGATCAATACTCAATTCAGTATACAATCTGATCAATGTCTGAACAAGATACAATCTGAGTCGTATCAATAATATCCCGATATAATCTAAATCATATCTGAATCTGATTAATCTGTTCCAGCATATGAATATCTAACAAATACATCTTCAGAGATACTGAAATACAAAACACCGACATACGATATTCTTTCTTTGATCTGACTTCACATATCTACTGAATAATCTATCCAGACATACAAGAATAATCATCTATTCATTCTTCAATCAAGAACAATACAAATCTAGTGTTTGATCTCAATCAATATCTTTCGAAAATCATAACAATTACAGAAACAGTCTGTTCTTTAATCTGACTTCAATTCTATAATGTCTACGGTAATATAAACGTCATATCTGAATCACATGCAATTCTAGCAACATCATATTTCCAAAATATCTCAAAACGTAATAAAACTTACATCCTTGTGTAGCTCTAGTCGACAGGAGTTCAGAACTAAAGTCGGATTCGAATTCTGCTACACGGTTTCTTCGTAAATCCAGTTCCAACGCAAAGAAGAAAGTTTCTCTCTCTAAGCTGTCGATTTCCCTAGAAAAACTGAGAGGAAGACACGACTTCCCTTCCTATATATACTACATGCATGTACAAAAACGTGGCATATTTTCCGCATTGCACATCACACCGCGGGTGCGGTCCCTGCAGCACCGCGGGTGCGCTTCAGTCTCGGCAATTCTATCTAAAATGCACAATTCATGACCGCGGGTGCGGCTCTTCCAATACCGCGGGTGCGGTCTGGCACCGCGGGTGCGGTGTATGCAAGACCGCGGGTGCGGTCTTGCATCGCCCAAAATTCCTACCCTACTGAACTTACACCGCGGGTGCGGTGTAAACAAGGGCGCGGGTGCGGTCTTGCACGTTCTGAAAATTTATATTTTTGATCCGAGCAACATCCCATAATCTTATCTGATCAATTCTACAAGTCTTGGGATATTTCATTAATCTTGTTTGATCAATTCTACGACAATTCTGGGACATTACAACAACTGACAAACAACTCTCCAATCTCAATCTAATGATTAAAAATCCCTAATTATAATAAATTAGGAATAATTCAAAATAACACCACTATAATCTTCTCTTCTTCGTTAAAATCATACACTACTCAACAATCTTCCATTTCAGTATGATTTTACAATTTATCAGATTTATTCCAGAAATCGACGAATTTCAAACATCACCAAAACTATTAAATTTAAAACTCAAATCGAAGACCTCGTGTCAACGATCCCAGAACTGAAGTCGGTTCGTCGATTGAATAAACCGATAACTCGCAAAATCTAAAAGAAAATTCCAAAACTATTTTTTTTCTCCTCTCTCCTTCTCACCTGATCGTGCGTTGTTGGTTGCGGTGGATTGAATTTCAATTCAATCCACCGCCTCAATTTTCTTTTTTTTTATTTTTATTTTTAAATATTATATTATATTATATTAATAAAATAATATAATATAATATTTAACATTTTATCACAGGTATATCTCTTTGGACCAGTCAAACGATCAAATTTTCCAAAACTCAAAAAAAAAGGAAAAAGGTTAAGGTTTATGTAATGCATGTCATGAAAATGTTTATGCTTAAGTTTTTGCATCACGAAAATATTTATGAAAATGGTCATGTTTGAAGTTTATGCATATGCACGAAAACGATATTTTAAGTACAAGTATATTTTTCACTGTTATATGCTGACTATATTACGTATTATTTATTATAAAGATTATGGTGTGTTGAGTCTTTAGACTCACTAGGTATGATGGATGTAGGTGAGGTTGAGGGAAGTCTTAACGTATGATTTGATTGGACTGATGGCGCACACAACCCGAGGACCAGCGGTTCTATTTTTCCGCATTTACGTTTATGATTCATGATTTAAGCTAAAGATTTTTAGACTATTTATTTATGTTTTTGAGAGATTTTTGAGAGGTTTAGTATGTGCTATACTTTTCAAACTTATTGTTTTTTATCTTTGGTAAAACAGTTGACAATTTCATTTTATGACTATTGCACTTGATTTTTAAAATGCTAAATGGTTGGTATTTTATTTTAAAAAGGGAAAATGTATATGGCCGAAAATTGAGTGTAAAAAAAAATTTAGTACTTTTAAAGCAATAAAAAGGGAAGACGTTTCAGTTAGTATTAGAGCAATGGTTCTGTAAAGGGTTGTGTCACCATCAATGCCGGGAAGATCTGTCGTCAAGCCTCAAGTTGTAAGTTTTACATGCTTTATATGATTTATGTGATGATGCCAACATGTTTACATTATCTAAATGTTTGAGCTACATGTGCATACACATTTTGAAGTTGATTGACGTTATGTTTAAGGTTGCATGGCAAATGATTTTTACCCTGCATGGTTGCATGACTTTGTTATGCTAAAAGATTAGATGCTTCATGATTTTTATACGTGTTACGATATGAAATAAGAAATTCTTTGATTTTAATGCTTGTTGGCTTCGTGGTGGAAATTGGACGATGTTGATTTTTGGGTTTTATTATTGATGTTCTAATTTTTGGGCTATAAGTTAATTTTAAATATTATTAATGCTTTTGGGACACATAGATTTTCTAAGAAAATATTTATGATTCTTGGTTATTAGTTGAATTATTTTGGGAATTAGACATAAGTGATTCGAAGACTGCGATTATCTTTGGGAGTATAGAAATGTATAAATTGGGATTTTAAGTTTCGACGAAAGATAAGATTGATTATAGGAATAGATTTTTGGGTAAATAAGTTTAAATTTATCGAAATTATGCTATGGGAAACCCGTAGAAGAAAAGTAAGAATGCCAAAAATTTATGGGTTAGTTAAGGAATTTTGAAAATAAGGATCAATTAAGATAATTTTTGAGGAAATTAAGAAAAGATTTTTGCAAATATTAACGAATTTGGGAACTAATTTAGCAATAACTGATAATTGAATGGATTAAATGATAAGAATTTTTGATGATTTAGATTGTTAAGAATATTTGAAACTTTGGGATATCTCGGTTATAATGTTATAAGGAATGTTAATGAAAGATTTTTAAAAATGAATCAATATTAGGCTTGAAAATCTAAGCGTCAACGTATGCGTTTGGGATTTTAAGATTGAAATACGATAAGTTGACGAACATTTTGGGTATAAATTAACGAAAATATTATACAATAAGTTTGGTTATCCAGCCTTTAATATTGGGAATTGTAAGAGAAAGTGGAAATTCGATGTTATAATAGTAACAACACAAGTCATTATGGGCCTTTTTAAGAGTAATATGCAATTAAGGATTTAGAAGAAAATTTTAACTGGGATCAAGGAGAGGTAAGGATATTCTAGAGCTTAAGTTTTATCAGAGTGGCGCAGCGGAAGCGTGGATTTTTGGGATACTAGAACTAAGTTTAAACTTTGGGTTATTAAGGATAAGCGAATTTCGAGGACGAAATTCAATTTAAGGGGGGAAGATTGTAACGCCTCGGAATTTTAAAGTCCACGTAAACCACATGCATGCAATTATTAAATTATTTGTATTTTAGTTAATTATTTTAATTGCATGAATTAATTATGTTGTGCATATTTAAAGGTTTAAGATATATTTTTCTACATGGTTGCATTAAAATGTATTTTTAAAGGTTATTCGAGTTGTGAACGGGGACCGATGGCTGAAAAATAGAAAATATTTTTATTAAATTATTATTTTTTTATTTTTTAAAATAAGGTTGTTGCTTTTAGTATTTTTGAAAAAGAAGGGTTTTGAGGTGATTTTATACGCCGGGACATAATTTTTATCGGTGTTGGTTTTTCAACAAAAATGCGAGCTTTTTGGCAACCCGGCTAATAAATTCACATATTTAATTAAAGAAAATCTTTGTTAATATTTTATTTATGTCCTAATTAGACTAATGAGCCTAATTTAATGGCTTAATAGGCCTAAGGCCTAGTTAGTAACTAATTAGTATATAATATGTAATAAACCCTCCCCATTAACAAGATAACTCACGCCACTTTCCCCAAACAATACAAACACCTTCCTCTCAAATTCACACGACACCCACATCATATTTTCAAGGAAAATTCGAGAGTTTGCAAGGGTTCAAGCCATCTTCTTCGTGCTGCCGTTCTTCGATTCATCAACGATTATTCGTGCGTTAAAAACGCAAAGGCACGCCATATTCTTTCTTTCAAACATCTATCACACCTTAGTATTTTTATTTAATTGAATTTGCATGAAAAACTAATGCATCATGAAACAATTTTCGTTTTTGTGGCATATGTCAATTTTATAGCTTGTATTTTCATCCAAAATCATGTTTAATATGATATAAAGGGGCTGCCATGATTAGGATAGGTTTGGGAGTTGAATTTACATGTTTTAGAGAGTCCCAATTTACTCCAATATGCTGCAAACGTGAATAAGAACAAGCTGGATGCCATCGGATAGCATGGGGTTTGAGGGGCACAGGTTATGAACTTGGATGCTTTGCTTTGCTTTGGTGGGGACCAGGGCTTGGCTAGGGTCCGTGAAGGGTCAAGGGAAGAGTCCTAGCCATGCTAGGACTCGAGTCATGGGCTGGGGAAGGAGTCCTAGCTTGCTAGGACTCCCACCCAAGAGTTGAGATAGGTTGAGCGCAGGTTCTATGGTCTGCGCAGATGGATTGTGGGCTCGGCCAGGGGCTTTGTGTAATAGCCAAGCCTGGTGTACGGAACGGTTTAAGTTTTCATAAGTTTATTGACTACTTGGTCAAGTTTAAGTATAGTTTGGATGATAAGAGTTTCGATTTAGGATTTATAGAATGGTTGGTTATAGATGATGTGTAGTGCTATTGTAGCGGCGTTACGATTAAATTCATGATAATTCGTATGTTGAGCCAATTGGTATGAGCCAATTGGAGTGATTAGATAAGACATAGAGGTGTAACTTTCTTATTTTGAGTTTTGTTCAAATCATTGTGGAAGATAAGCCAAAAGAGCCCCGAAGTGTGTCGTGCGTTTCGTCTTTTCTCCAGTGACACATGTTAGGAGATTTAGCATAACTTTTTACTCATACATCCAAATGATCTGACATTTGGAGAGATTCAAGAAAAGACATAGAACTACAACTTTGTAGTTTACCACTTTTCCAAATTATGAAGGGAAGAGGCGTTTCAGAAGCAATCTTTGAAGTGGCAGTGCCCAGAGTGCGCGCCCGGGCGGGAATTGATGTGCGCCCGGGCGGCCCTTGTTCGAAAATAATGTATTTTGGCTGAGAGTTCCGCGCCCGGGCGGAAAAAGATGTCCGCCCGGGCGGCCAACAATTTTTAAAAAGCGTGTTTTTGGTGTTTTAAGGTAAAAAATCGGTGGAGACTTCATTTTTCTCCTATTTCCCTCATTCCTCTCCACTCTTCTCGGTTCTTCACCTCAAGGAGAAGCTAGGGTTCTCATTCCTTCTTTCATTTCTTTGATTCAAGCATCTTGTTGAGATATTGAAGTGAGAACAAGGTTCTTTTTGGTTCAAGGAGCTAAGGTAAGCTTCTGGTGTAGTTATTCTTTGGATTTTGGTGTTGGAAAGAAATCATGGGTTTGTTGATTGTTGTGTTTTTATGGATGTTATGGTTTGGTTGTTGGATTATTGAGTTGTTGATGGTGCAATACATGGTTTATTGTTGTAGGTTTTGTACCAAGAGTTTTGAATCAAGTGATCCAAGTGTAGTAAATGGAATTTCATTCCTTGTGCTCACATGATAATATATGTATTGTATTTCAATGGTTTTAATGTGCTATTCCCTTCAATTGATTCATGATTATGTATTGATTCACTTGTTATATATATTGGAGGCATTTTATGTCTCAATTGTGTTAAAGGGAATACAAGAGATTAGAGTCTTCAAAGTGTTTGATAAAATGTCAAAGAGAGAATTCAAATGATATATGAATTGATAGATACATAGTCAGAGATTGCATGCAATTAGTTGATCAACAACCATAGGCTTATATCCCTCAGAATTATCGATTTATATCGACAGGATATAGGTAAGAGACAGAGATACTATATAGATGTCAATCCATACCAGAGAAAAGAGAAATACCATCGTTATTAGTATTCATGCTACAATATTCATATTTCAGAGTTGATGGTATTTAATGATTTCAAAGCTATGTTTTACAGAGTATGATATGTACATTGCTATGTAAGAATTCCACTTGCTGAGTTTTATACTCATTTCAGTTATTCATGTGATGCAGATAAGAGTGACGGACCAGGACGTTGATTGGAGCCGGGGTCATATGCATAAGAGAGGGAAGGAAGAAGAGTATTTTGCTAGAACTTTGGCATGATCATTAAAATGATGTTTTGTCTTTTGTTGCATCATTTGATTGATTATGTATTTATGTTGGAAACCAAATTTCGGAGTTTGACAAACCGAAGAAATTAACTGAACTATGAGACAACTGAACATTTAACAACTGAAAGCAGCTGAACAAATGAAGAAAACTGATCAGATGGAAACCGATCAGTTAATATACTCAGCCGCAAACATATCTCAACTGAATGGTTCTCGGGAAAGAACAATCAACCGACAAAAGGACATAGTAAACAACAAATGAATATGGAAAGCCACACCTCAATCATTACAGCATAGAACAACGTATTTCGGCTATTGCAATTAAGACGCAGAATGACAATCAATGAAGATAACATTGCCCAACAAATTATGAAGTGGAAATCAACGGATACTAGAATTCAAATTTATATCGAAGTGACCGTTGAAAGAGAAGTATAAATATGACTGAAGAACAGCAGAAGAAGTAGTGAGACGATTACTCAATCTTAAGCTTGTTGTTACTCTGTCAAAATCTTAGCTCAATTTCATTTGAATTACTTGTAGCAATCAAGGCTACAATCTGAGCTTGTTAGCACTCTCTAAAAACTGTTAGATTCAATTGTGCTAATATCAGTTACGTACTGAGAATATTGTGTAGAACTAAGAGTTTCAGTTTTGGCAGTTGTAAGTCCAAACTGAAGTGGGTCTGTACAAGTGTTGTACTTGATCAAAGTCTTTAAGTGAATATCCTATCCTTGTGATAGAAGGGGTGACGTAGGAGTAATTAAATTCTCCGAACATCCAGAAACAAGTCTTGCATATTTCTTTCAGTTTCGTATTCTATCTCTCAGTCAGTTACTTTCCGCAACTACTCCAGTTTAACTGATTGTTATTGACCAACAAGATTCCGAGATTCAGTTGTCACTAAACTGAACTCAAGTATCGTTAAAGAAAAAATTTTAAGTGTGAGTGTTTATTCAACCCCCCCTTCTAAACACTCTTGTTACGACAACCGATCCTATCAAGTGGTATCAGAGCAGTTGAATCTTGTTCTTGAATACTTTTGATCTATAAATCTGCTAGCACGACTTCTGAAACGTCCTCATCTTTTATTGCTTTAAAATTACTAGAAACCTTTTTTTTTTTTTAAATCTCTCACATTTTCGGTCATTGCATGTACATGCGCATAAAAATAATCTTGCACCATTTTAAAGTAAATCATCCAACTAGTATTTGAAAATTGAAAGGAATAGTCAAACCAGAAATCGTAAAACGTTTTACCAAACCTAAAAAGCAATAAATGTTGAAAAGTGTAGCCCATACTAAACTCTCCAAAAATCTCTCAAAAGCATAAATAAATAGTCTTAATATCTTTAAAAGAAATCATAAAGCGTAATGCGGAAAATAATGCGCTGGTCCTCGGGTTGTGTGCGCCATCAGTCCAGTAGTATCACTCATCAAGACCTCCCTCAGAACCACCTGCATCCATCACACCTAGTGAGTCTAAAGACTCAACACACCATAATCTTGATAACGAGTAATACGTAATACAGTTAACATATAACAGTGAAAAATACTTGTACTTAAAATATCGTTTTCATGAAGATGCATAAACATAACCATTTTCGTAAACATTTTCATGATGCATAAAACTTTAAACATTTTCATAACATAGATAAATAAATCCTTAACCTTTTTCCTCAACATGACATGACATAAATCCTTAAACATAATCATGAACATTTTCTTTTTCTTTTGTTGAATTCAGATCGTTAATTGTGACTTTCCTCTCATGACATGACCTCTCGATGGATCCATCAGAAATAAAACCACAGTAATGGGCGGCGGGGGACACCAGCAACACTCTCACCGGTCAACTGGGCCCTGGCCTAACATGAATCGAATAGAAATACTATCGTCGGGGCTCCCCATGGGCTTTCCCCTCACGACATTCCTATCCTAACCTCAAACCTCATAACCTCTTAACCTCTTGTTCGCAATAATGGAAACACGATCGTCGGGCTCCCACTGGGACCATCACCCTCACGATATCGCCACCATTAACGAACTAGTCACAATCACTTCACTTCATTCAACGTATTTCATTCACATCACTTATTAAAAACGTGCATAACATAACATTTTCTCTTTCCTTTTGAAACCAAGCATGCAACATGTATTTTAAATGTCTTTTTCAATCATGAACCTTCTTTAGACGTTTTAAAAAAAATCAGCATTTAATCATGAGAAATTCATAAACATTTCAAAATCATCATAATAACATAGAAACAGCATTTCGGGCACTGCCATGACCTTTACTAAATTCTCGGTGTAAAATGACCGTTTTACCCCTGGCTTCGACATTTTACGAATTCGACTTTTTCCTTGATTTCATGACTCTAAAATGTCCCAAATAATTATTTAAGCCTATATGAGTTTTTTCGTAATTTTATTTGGCTTACAAATTAGACTTTTTCAATTTATCTTTTATTAGTTATTTTAACGGTGTTTTAATCCCGAAAAATACCAAACGTTAATATAAAATTCCTAAATTCTAAATTTAGTCTTTTTATATTATTTTACCCCTTATGGATCACGACTCGACCCCCGTGAGTCGTTTTCCAAATTTTCTTCGTTTTAGAACTCAATTTGGCACCTAAACTTCGACCCCGAGCCATCTCTTAAATTTATCGAGTTACCCCCGAACCATATCGAGCCAACACTTGACCAACATCCTAAGTTAGGCTACTGGACACTAGGAACCCACGGCCCATGCCCCTGGACAAGAAACCGAAGCCCAAAAGATTTCAGTACTTGCTGGTCGAGACTTGGTGAAACACTAGGACTCTTAATCTTAAGCTTAGGACCTAGCCACCCACGCAGCCCTTAAACCAACCCACGGTGCACTCTCCTAGGGACCTCCGGTCAAGCCCTGACCCAGCCCAGCCCACTGGACCGAGCCTCTTCTCCCAGAAACCAGCGTCACCTTCGGAAGCAGGAAACGTTCTCGGGTAGGAGTCCCTCACGCAAGGGACTCTTCGCCGTCTCTCAGATCGCGTCCTAGCATGGATAGGACTCTCGCCCTAGTCTCCTACACACCCCTGGCGGGCCCCTGGACAAGAGCCAACCATGCCCCTAGCCCTGAACAATTGAAACCGAGCCACAACAAGTGACAACAGTTCACGGCTGCTTTTACTCTACTATGTTCTTCTCTCCTTTTTTTTTTTCTTTTGTGTTGCAGCCGAGAGGTGTGTGATGTGAGGGATTCAAACCCATGCTAAAACCCTTCTTTAGTCTTAACCTGACCATGGCAGCCCCTAAACCGAACAATAAAAGGTTTCATGCAACAGAAAAAAAACAGCAGCCGATGATCACCATGCAATAATACGGTTTTTCTGAAAAGAGCACACAGGATATTCATGCATCCATAATTTAAACAATTACTATGACATGATGGATGAGAAAAGGAGATTAGGGTGTGCCTTTGCGTTATAAACGCTCGGATAGACGACGAAGAAGAACGGAGGAACGACGAGGCTAGAACCACACGTGACAGCCTTCACAAAGCTGCTGCCGATTTTCTTATTCTCAAAGGAAGAGAGTGCCGTGTGTGGTGTCGTGTTGGAGAGAGTTTTTAAAAGATAAAATAGAGTGGCCGATTAGGTGATTCTAGAATTGTGGCAAAAATACACTTTATATACTAATATAATTATCTAAATAGGCTTAGGCCTATTAAGCCATAAATTAAAGCCCAATTAAATTAATTAGATTTTAAATAAAATAGAAACAAGGTTTTCTTTTAAATAAAAATGTGAATTTAATAGCCGGGTTGCTAAAAAGCTCGCATTTTATTTAAAAATCCAATACCGATAAAATTTACTTCCCGGCGTATAAAATCATCTCAAAACTCTAAACTTTTCGAAAAAATTTAGTTAAAAACATCGACCGCATTTTAAATAATTAAAAATAATTATTTAATAAAAATCCTTTAAATTTTTACCCCTCGGTCCCCGTTCCTCGATCGTCACTTGAATATTCCTAAAAATACCATTTTAATACAATCATGTAGAAAAATATATTTTAAATATGCAATATGCACCACATAATTAATTAATGCTATTAAAACAATTTAACTAAAGTACAAAGAATTTAATAATTGCATGCATGCGTTTTGCGTGGACTTTAAATTTTCGGGGCGTTACAATCTCACCCCCTTAAATTGAATTTCGTCCCGAAATTCGTTTATCCTAGATAACCCAAAGTTTAGATTCAGTTCTAGTATCCCAATTAAATTTTCTTTCTTAAATCCTTATTTTCAAATCGCAACTTAAAAAAACCCATAATTTCTTAGTGCTATATTATTTTATCCTCGAATTTCAACTTTTCTTAAATTTCCCAATATAAATATATGGATGACCATACATATCATATATTACTTTTCTTAATTTATACCCAAAATATTCATCAACTTGTCAAATTTCGATCTTAAAATCCCAAACGCATCCGCTAACGCTTAGATTTTCAAGCTTAATCTTGATTCAATCTTAAAAATCCTTGATTAATATTTCTTATAACGTTACAACCTTAAAATCCCAAGGTTCCAAATATTCTTAAAAGTCTAAATCCTCAAAATTCCTATAATTTAAACCATCAAATTATCGCTTATTTCTAAACTAGTCCCCAAATTTCTTAATATTAACAAAATTAATTCTTAATTTCCTCAAAAATTATCTTAATTGGTCCTTAATTTCAAAAATCCTACAGTTAACCCATAAGTTCTCGGTATTCTTAATTTTCTTCTACCGTTTTCCCATGACATAATTTCAATAAACTTAAACTTATTTACCCAAAAGTAAACTTCTATAACCAATCTTACTTTTCATCAACTTAAAATCCCAATTTATCTATTTTATTATTCCCAAAGTCGTTGCAATCCTCGTATAATTATTCCTTATGACTAATTCCCAAAAATTTATTCGACTAATAACCATGAATCATAAATATTTTTTTAGAAAATCTACAATTCTCAAAAGTATTCATAAACTTCTCGATTAACTTATAGCCCAAAAAAATAGAACGTCAATTCTAAAACCCAAAAATCAATATCGTCCAATTCCACCACAAACCAACATGCGTTAAAATAAAATAATTTTCATTTCATATCGTAACGCGTAAAAATTCAAAGCATATAAAACATATATTATCATAAAGCTACTAAACATGTGACGTAAACATTTAATTCATGTACTTATGCAGGTAACATCATAAAATCATATAAAGCATTTAAAACTTACAACTTTGAGGCTTGACGACTGATCTTCCCGGCGCTGACGGTGACACAACCCTTTACAGGAACCATTGCTCTGATACCAACTGAAACGTCCTCATCTTTTATTGCTTTAAAATTACTAGAAAACTTTTTTTTTTTTTTTAAATCTCTCACATTTTCGGTCATTGTATGTACATGCGCATAAAAATAATCTTGCACCATTTTAAAGTAAATCATCCAACTAGTATTTGAAAATTGAAAGGAATAGTCAAACCAGAAATCGTAAAACGTTTTACCAAACCTAAAAAGCAATAAATGTTGAAAAGTGTAGCCCATACTAAACTCTCCAAAAATCTCTCAAAAGCATAAATAAATAGTCTTAATATCTTTAAAAGAAATCATAAAGCGTAATGCGGAAAATAATGCGCTGGTCCTCGGGTTGTGTGCGCCATCAGTCCAGTAGTATCACTCATCAAGACCTCCCTCAGAACCACCTGCATCCATCACACCTAGTGAGTCTAAAGACTCAACACACCATAATCTTGATAACGAGTAATACGTAATACAGTTAACATATAACAGTGAAAAATACTTGTACTTAAAATATCGTTTTCATGAAGATGCATAAACATAACCATTTTCGTAAACATTTTCATGATGCATAAAACTTTAAACATTTTCATAACATAGATAAATAAATCCTTAACCTTTTTCCTCAACATGACATGACATAAATCCTTAAACATAATCATGAACATTTTCTTTTTCCTTTGTTGAATTCAGATCGTTAATTGTGACTTTCCTCTCATGACATGACCTCTCGATGGATCCATCAGAAATAAAACCACAGTACTGGGCGGCGGGGAACACCAGCAACACTCTCACCGGTCAACTGGGCCCTGGCCTAACATGAATCGAATAGAAATACGATCGTCGGGGCTCCCCATGGGCTTTCCCTTCACGACATTCCTATCCTAACCTCAAACCTCATAACCTCTTAACCTCTTGTTCGCAATAATGGAAACACGATCGTCGGGCTCCCACTGGGACCATCACCCTCACGATATCGCCACCATTGACGAACTAGTCACAATCACTTCACTTCATTCAACGTATTTCATTCACATCACTTATTAAAAACGTGCATAACATAACATTTTCTCTTTTCTTTTGAAACCAAGCATGCAACATGTATTTTAAATGTCTTTTTCAATCATGAACCTTCTTTAGACGTTTTAAAAAAAATCAGCATTTAATCATGAGAAATTCATAAACATTTCAAAATCATCATAATAACATAGAAACAGCATTTCGGCAACTGCCATGACCTTTACTAAATTCCCGGTGTAAAATGACCGTTTTACCCCTGGCTTCGACATTTTACGAATTCGACTTTTTCCTTGATTTCATGACTCTAAAATGTCCCAAATAATTATTTAAGCCTATATGAGTTTTTTCATAATTTTATTTGGCTTACAAATTAGACTTTTTCAATTTATCTTTTATTAGTTATTTTAACGGTGTTTTAATCCCGAAAAATACCAAACGTTAATATAAAATTCCGAAATTCTAAATTTAGTCTTTTTATATTATTTTACCCCTTATGGATCACGACTCGACCCCCGTGAGTCGTTTTCCAAATTTTCTTCGTTTTAGAACTCAATTTGGCACCTAAACTTCGACCCCGAGCCATCTCTTAAATTTATCGAGTTACCCCCGAACCATATCGAGCCAACACTTGACCAACATCCTAAGTTAGGCTACTGGACACTAGGAACCCACGGCCCATGCCCCTGGACAAGAAACCGAAGCCCAAAAGATTTTAGTACTTGCTGGTCGAGACTTGGTGACACACTAGGACTCTTAATCTTAAGCTTAGGACCTAGCCACCCACGCAGCCCTTAAACCAACCCACGGTGCACTCTCCTAGGGACCTACGGTCAAGCCCTGACCCAGCCCAGCCCACTGGACCGAGCCTCTTCTCCCAGAAACCAGCGTCACCTTCGGAAGCAGGAAACGTTCTCGGGTAGGAGTCCCTCACGCAAGGGACTCTTCGCCGTCTCTCAGATCGCGTCCTAGCATGGATAGGACTCTCGCCCTAGTATCCTACACACCCCTGGCGGGCCCATGGACAAGAGCCAACCATTCCCCTAGCCCTGAACAATTGAAACCGAGCCACAACAAGTGACAACAGTTCACGGCTGCTTTTACTCTACTATGTTCTTCTCTCCTTTTTTTTTTTCTTTTGTGTTGCAGCCGAGAGGTGTGTGATGTGAGGGATTCAAACCCATGCTAAAACCCTTCTTTAGTCTTAACCTTACCATGGCAGCCCCTAAACCGAACAATAAAAGGTTTCATGCAACAGAAAAAAAACAGCAGCCGATGATCACCATGCAATAATACGGTTTTTCTGAAAAGAGCACACAGGATATTCATGCATACATAATTTAAACAATTACTATGACATGATGGATGAGAAAAGGAGATTAGGGTGTGCCTTTGCGTTATAAATGCTCGGATAGACGACGAAGAAGAACGGAGGAACGACGAGGCTAGAACCACACGTGACTGCCTTCACAAAGCTGCTGCCGATTTTCTTATTCCCAAAGGAAGAGAGTGCCGTGTGTGGTGTCGTGTTGGAGAGAGTTTTTAAAAGATAAAATAGAGTGGCCGATTAGGTGATTCTAGAATTGTGGCAAAAATACACTTTATATACTAATATAATTATCTAAATAGGCTTAGGCCTATTAAGCCATAAATTAAAGCCCAATTAAATTAATTAGATTTTAAATAAAATAGAAACAAGGTTTTCTTTTAAATAAAAATGTGAATTTAATAGCCGGGTTGCTAAAAAGCTCGCATTTTATTTAAAAATCCAATACCGATAAAATTTACATCCCGGCGTATAAAATCATCTCAAAACTCTAAACTTTTCGAAAAAATTTAATTAAAAACATCGACCGCATTTTAAATAATTAAAAATAATTATTTAATAAAAATCCTTTAAATTTTTAGCCCTCGGTCCCCGTTCCTCGATCGTCACTTGAATATTCCTAAAAATACCATTTTATACAATCATGTAGAAAAATATATTTTAAATATGCAATATGCACCACATAAATAATTAATGCTATTAAAACAATTTAACTAAAGTACAAAGAATTTAATAATTGCATGCATGCGTTTTGCGTGGACTTTAAATTTTCGGGGCGTTACAATCTCACCCCCTTAAATTGAATTTCGTCCCGAAATTCGTTTATCCTAGATAACCCAAAGTTTAGATTCAGTTCTAGTATCCCAATTAAATTTTCTTTCATAAATCCTTATTTTCAAATCGCAACTTAAAAAAACCCATAATTTCTTAGTGCTATATTATTTTATCCTCGAATTTCAACTTTTCTTAAATTTCCCAATATAAATATATGGATGACCATACATATCATATATTACTTTTCTTAATTTATACCCAAAATATTCATCAACTTGTCAAATTTCGATCTTAAAATCCCAAACGCATCCGCTAACGCTTAGATTTTCAAGCTTAATCTTGATTCAATCTTAAAAATCCTTGATTAATATTTCTTATAACGTTACAACCTTAAAATCCCAAGGTTCCAAATATTCTTAAAAGTCTAAATCCTCAAAATTCCTATAATTTAAACCATCAAATTATCGCTTATTTCTAAACTAGTCCCCAAATTTCTTAATATTAACAAAATTAATTCTTAATTTCCTCAAAAATTATCTTAATTGGTCCTTAATTTCAAAAATCCTACAGTTAACCCATAAGTTCTCGGTATTCTTAATTTTCTTCTACCGTTTTCCCATGACATAATTTCAATAAACTTAAACTTATTTACCCAAAAGTAAACTTCTATAACCAATCTTACTTTTCATCAACTTAAAATCCCAATTTATCTATTTATTATTCCCAAAGTCGTTGCAATCCTCGTATAATTATTCCTTATGACTAATTCCCAAAAATTTATTCGACTAATAACCATGAATCATAAATATTTTTTTAGAAAATCTACAATTCTCAAAAGTATTCATAAACTTCTCGATTAACTTATAGCCCAAAAAAATAGAACGTCAATTCTAAAACCCAAAAATCAATATCGTCCAATTCCACCACAAACCAACATGCGTTAAAATAAAATAATTTTCATTTCATATCGTAACGCGTAAAAATTCAAAGCATATAAAACATATATTATCATAAAGCTACTAAACATGTGACGTAAACATTTAATTCATGTACTTATGCAGGTAACATCATAAAATCATATAAAGCATTTAAAACTTACAACTTTGAGGCTTGACGACTGATCTTCCCGGCGCTGACGGTGACACAACCCTTTACAGGAACCATTGCTCTGATACCAACTGAAACGTCCTCATCTTTTATTGCTTTAAAATTACTAGAAAACTTTTTTTTTTTTTTTAAATCTCTCACATTTTCGGTCATTGTATGTACATGCGCATAAAAATAATCTTGCACCATTTTAAAGTAAATCATCCAACTAGTATTTGAAAATTGAAAGGAATAGTCAAACCAGAAATCGTAAAACGTTTTACCAAACCTAAAAAGCAATAAATGTTGAAAAGTGTAGCCCATACTAAACTCTCCAAAAATCTCTCAAAAGCATAAATAAATAGTCTTAATATCTTTAAAAGAAATCATAAAGCGTAATGCGGAAAATAATGCGCTGGTCCTCGGGTTGTGTGCGCCATCAGTCTAGTAGTATCACTCATCAAGACCTCCCTCAGAACCACCTGCATCCATCACACCTAGTGAGTCTAAAGACTCAACACACCATAATCTTGATAACGAGTAATACGTAATACAGTTAACATATAACAGTGAAAAATACTTGTACTTAAAATATCGTTTTCATGAAGATGCATAAACATAACCATTTTCGTAAACATTTTCATGATGCATAAAACTTTAAACATTTTCATAACATAGATAAATAAATCCTTAACCTTTTTCCTCAACATGACATGACATAAATCCTTAAACATAATCATGAACATTTTCTTTTTCCTTTGTTGAATTCAGATCGTTAATTGTGACTTTCCTCTCATGACATGACCTCTCGATGGATCCATCAGAAATAAAACCACAGTACTGGGCGGCGGGGGACACCAGCAACACTCTCACCGGTCAACTGGGCCCTGGCCTAACATGAATCGAATAGAAATACGATCGTCGGGGCTCCCCATGGGCTTTCCCTTCACGACATTCCTATCCTAACCTCAAACCTCATAACCTCTTAACCTCTTGTTCGCAATAATGGAAACACGATCGTCGGGCTCCCACTGGGACCATCACCCTCACGATATCGCCACCATTGACGAACTAGTCACAATCACTTCACTTCATTCAACGTATTTCATTCACATCACTTATTAAAAACGTGCATAACATAACATTTTCTCTTTTCTTTTGAAACCAAGCATGCAACATGTATTTTAAATGTCTTTTTCAATCATGAACCTTCTTTAGACGTTTTAAAAAAAATCAGCATTTAATCATGAGAAATTCATAAACATTTCAAAATCATCATAATAACATAGAAACAGCATTTCGGCAACTGCCATGACCTTTACTAAATTCCCGGTGTAAAATGACCGTTTTACCCCTGGCTTCGACATTTTACGAATTCGACTTTTTCCTTGATTTCATGACTCTAAAATGTCCCAAATAATTATTTAAGCCTATATGAGTTTTTTCGTAATTTTATTTGGCTTACAAATTAGACTTTTTCAATTTATCTTTTATTAGTTATTTTAACGGTGTTTTAATCCCGAAAAATACCAAACGTTAATATAAAATTCCGAAATTCTAAATTTAGTCTTTTTATATTATTTTACCCCTTATGGATCACGACTCGACCCCCGTGAGTCGTTTTCCAAATTTTCTTCGTTTTAGAACTCAATTTGGCACCTAAACTTCGACCCCGAGCCATCTCTTAAATTTATCGAGTTACCCCCGAACCATATCGAGCCAACACTTGACCAACATCCTAAGTTAGGCTACTGGACACTAGGAACCCACGGCCCATGCCCCTGGACAAGAAACCGAAGCCCAAAAGATTTTAGTACTTGCTGGTCGAGACTTGGTGACACACTAGGACTCTTAATCTTAAGCTTAGGACCTAGCCACCCACGCAGCCCTTAAACCAACCCACGGTGCACTCTCCTAGGGACCTACGGTCAAGCCCTGACCCAGCCCAGCCCACTGGACCGAGCCTCTTCTCCCAGAAACCAGCGTCACCTTCGGAAGCAGGAAACGTTCTCGGGTAGGAGTCCCTCACGCAAGGGACTCTTCGCCGTCTCTCAGATCGCGTCCTAGCATGGATAGGACTCTCGCCCTAGTATCCTACACACCCCTGGCGGGCCCCTGGACAAGAGCCAACCATTCCCCTAGCCCTGAACAATTGAAACCGAGCCACAACAAGTGACAACAGTTCACGGCTGCTTTTACTCTACTATGTTCTTCTCTCCTTTTTTTTTTTTCTTTTGTGTTGCAGCCGAGAGGTGTGTGATGTGAGGGATTCAAACCCATGCTAAAACCCTTCTTTAGTCTTAACCTGACCATGGCAGCCCCTAAACCGAACAATAAAAGGTTTCATGCAACAGAAAAAAAACAGCAGCCGATGATCACCATGCAATAATACGGTTTTTCTGAAAAGAGCACACAGGATATTCATGCATACATAATTTAAACAATTACTATGACATGATGGATGAGAAAAGGAGATTAGGGTGTGCCTTTGCGTTATAAACGCTCGGATAGACGACGAAGAAGAACGGAGGAACGACGAGGCTAGAACCACACGTGACTGCCTTCACAAAGCTGCTGCCGATTTTCTTATTCCCAAAGGAAGAGAGTGCCGTGTGTGGTGTCGTGTTGGAGAGAGTTTTTAAAAGATAAAATAAAGTGGCCGATTAGGTGATTCTAGAATTGTGGCAAAAATACACTTTATATACTAATATAATTATCTAAATAGGCTTAGGCCTATTAAGCCATAAATTAAAGCCCAATTAAATTAATTAGATTTTAAATAAAATAGAAACAAGGTTTTCTTTTAAATAAAAATGTGAATTTAATAGCCGGGTTGCTAAAAAGCTCGCATTTTATTTAAAAATCCAATACCGATAAAATTTACATCCCGGCGTATAAAATCATCTCAAAACTCTAAACTTTTCGAAAAAATTTAATTAAAAACATCGACCGCATTTTAAATAATTAAAAATAATTATTTAATAAAAATCCTTTAAATTTTTAGCCCTCGGTCCCCGTTCCTCGATCGTCACTTGAATATTCCTAAAAATACCATTTTATACAATCATGTTGAAAAATATATTTTAAACATGCAATATGCACCACATAAATAATTAATGCTATTAAAACAATTTAACTAAAGTACAAAGAATTTAATAATTGCATGCATGCGTTTTGCGTGGACTTTAAATTTTCGGGGCGTTACAACTTCATTCAATAAAATTCCTATGTTCTCAAGTGAAGATTTCGATGATTGGAAAATCAGAATGCAGGCTCACTTAGCTGCACAAGATGATGATATGTGGTATGTCATAATAGACGGACCCATGAAGATTCTAAAAGCAAACACAGCAATAGCAATAACTGAAGGGGCACCATAGAGAATTCAAAAGCCCAGAGAAGAGTGGACAACTGAAGACAAAAGGAAAGCTAATCTTGACAATGTGGCCAAAGATACTCTATGCAAAACAATGGACAAAGCAACCTTCAACAAAATAAAGATGTGCAAAACAGCAAAAGAAATTTGGGAGAAGTTGATTCAGTTATATGAAGGAAATGACCAAAAAAAAGAAAATAAACTCTCAGTTGCTGTCCAGAAATTTGACAATATCAAAATGAAGGTTGGAGAATCAATGAACGAGTATGATGAAAGGGTGAGCAGTATTGTGAATGAATTAAATGCACTCGGAAAAGTGTATACCAACAAAGAGGTTACACTAAAAGTGATGAGAGGTCTTCCAAAGGAATGGGATGTCAAAACTATGGCTATGAGAGAATATAAAGACTTGAACCAGATTGAACTTCATGAACTATTTGCTGACTTAAAAGCTTATGAATTTGAATTGCAAAACAGAGAAGGAGAACCTTCTACTCCTACAACTACAACTGCTTTAGCTGCTGTCAGAACTGAACCAACTAGTTCATTTGAGAAATCTGCTGATCAAAAGAAAATAAACTCTCAGTTGCTGTCCAGAAATTTGACAATATCAAAATGAAGGTTGGAGAATCAATGAACGAGTATGATGAAAGGGTGAGCAGTATTGTGAACGAATTAAATGCACTCGGAAAAGTGTATACCAACAAAGAGGTTACACTAAAAGTGATGAGAGGTCTTCCAAAGGAATGAGATGTCAAAACTATGGCTATGAGAGAATCTAAAGACTTGAAAGATTGAACTTCATGAACTATTTGCTGACATAAAAGCTTATGAATTTGAATTGCAAAACAGAGAAGGAGAACCATCTACTCCTACAACTACAACTGCTTTAGCAGCTGTCAGAACTGAACCAACTAGTTCAGTTGAGAAATCTGCTGATCAGTTAAGCAATGATGCTATGTCATTATTCATCAAAAAGTTTGGGAGGTTCATGAGAAAGAGCCACTGAAACCTTCAGAAGCAATACCAGAGAAATAATTCCAAAGAAGAAACAAATGCTTGCTACAATTGTGGCAAAACAGGTCATTACATTGCTGATTGTCCTAAACCTAAAAAGGACAGTCAAGGATCAACTGATAGAAGAAAGAAACCATATGAGCATAAGAGAAGACCCAGAGATGATAAGAAAACCTACAGAAAGAAACACGAAGTTTTATTAGCTGAAGAGAACAAATCCAAATGGGCAGAAACTGATAGTGACGAATCAGAACCAGAAAGCTCATATAGCTCAAGTGATGAAGAGGAAGTCAAATGTCTAATGGCAAATGATACTGAAGCAGAATCTACAAGTCAACAGGTATTTGATTTCAGTTCAACTGATTTTACACGAGAAGAACTCATTTTAACATTGCATGAAATGGTAAATGAGTACCAGAAACTTGCATCATCATTTGAGGAAATAAAGTCAAAGCAAAATGATCCCATGGACAACAAAACCAAAACTGATAAATCAGTTGATAGGTTGAGTCTAGAAAGGGAAATTGCTGAGCTAAAAGCAGAGAGAAAGAAAGATCAGTCACTGATCCAGAAATTGATCCTTGAAAATTCAAAACAAACTGAACTCATTCAATCCTGGAATAAGTCGTCTACTGCATTGAATGAGATGCATAATTCACAAAAATCAGTTTCTAATAAAACTGGTTTAGGGTTCAGTAATCAAGGAGAAACGTTTTCAAATGATACTAACAAAGGGAAGTACATTCAATTTGTCAGATCAACAGTAAAACAAGAGAAATTTGAGCCCAGCAAACTGAATGAAAAACCTATTGAGAATATGTATAAAGCCAGAAGACATGGAGTTGTTTACAGTCCAAAAATCTCTACTGACTCAGAAAATCATTCATCAAAAAGATTCAGCAAGAGATATTCAAATTATTATAACTGCAAACCAGTCCAGAAAATATACGGACTAAACAATCAGTTGAACCAAGCTAAAATACATACTGTATCATATGTACACTATTCACCAAGCACACAAAGACCGAGAAAAACCCATTTGGAATACAGCTACTGGAAAGTTAGTTAGACTAATCCAAGTATGGGTTCCAAAGGGACTAATAAGCTTTGGACCCAAATAGATATGGGTACCAAATCAAATTATGTGTGTGCTTGCAGGTAACAGGTACAAATAAAAGTTCAATATGGTATTTGGACAGCGGTTTCTCACGACATATGACAGGAGATGCAAGTATGCTATCTCAACTAATCAAATATAGTGGTCCAAACATCAGTTTCAGAGATAATTCCAAAGGTAAAACCGTGGGTAAGGGTAAGATTATCCATGGTAACTTTACTATTTAAGATGTTCTATTAGTAGAGAATCTGAAGTATAACTTGATTAGTATCAGTCAGTTATGTGACAATGGATTCTCGGTACAATTTGATAAAAACTCATCCTCAGTTAAAACATCGACTGATGAAATAATACTAACTAGCAAACGATGTGGAAACACATATAAAGTTAGTTGGAATGAACAGCCTCATGCACCAGTCTGCTTCATTGCTTCAAAATCATATCAAAACTGCTTATGGCATAAAAGGTTAAATCATTTAAATTTTAAATCCATTGCTTATCTGAGTAAACATGAACTTGTAACTGGTTTGCCCAAAATAAATTTTTCAAAAGAAAAACTTTGCTCAGCATGTCAGTATGAAAAACAAGTACGATCTTTGATCCAATACCAGTCATGAGCTTAGGGGGAATGAAATACACCTTGGTGGTCGTAGATGATTTTTCAAGATTTACTAGGGTTATATTTCTTAAATCCAAAGACCATACGGCTGCACAACTGATTAAACTCTTCAAAAGACTTTTAAATGAAAAATCAGTTGGGATTGATCGAATCAGATCTGATCGAGGAACTGAATTCATCAATCAAACACTTTCAAGTTTTCTAGAAAATGCTGTAATCAAGCATGAGCTCTCAGCAGCAAGAACTCCTCAGCAAAACGGTGTAGCTGAGAGAAGAAATCGGACCCTTAAAGAAGCTGCTAGAACAATGCTTGCTGATTCTGGCATTTCTCAAAGATTTTAGGCAGAGGCAGTAAACACTGCATGTTATACTCAGAACATATCAATGATTAATAAGAATCATATGAAAACACCATATGAGATCTGGCATGGAAGAAAAAGTATAATCATTTATTTCAAAATATTCGGCTGTAGATGCTTTATTCACGATAATGGTAAAAATTACTTAAAAACATTTGATGCCAAATCTGCGGAAGGAATATTCCTTGGATATTCATCAGTTAGTATAGCTTATAGAGTCTTTAATAAGAAAACTTTAAATGTTGAAGAATCTGCGCATGTTGATTTTGATGAAACTGTACTAACTGATAAACCAACTGATCAAGTTGAGCTAGCTGATCGATTTACAGATATCAGTTTGGAAGATGATGACAAAGAAGAAAGTCATAACAATCAAGACATCTTTCAAACACCATAACCAGAAATATTGGATCAATTAAATGAGCAGGAAGTCAATGATGAGAATCAGTTATTAAAGCAAACTGATAACATTCAAATACCAGCTGACGAGGCATCAACTGAAGCTGAAAATTGCATTCAGTTACCAACTTAAGCAGTTGCTGATGAAACAAATGCAGAGTACAGATGGAGAAAATCACATCCACCACATCTGGTAATAGGAAATCCATCTGATCCAGTAAGAACTCGCAATCAAATGTTAAATTTATTTATTCATTCAGCCTTTGTTTCACAACTGGAACCAAAGAAAATTGATGAAGCTCTTGCTAATCCTAACTGGGTAAATGCTATGCAAGAAGAGCTGAATCAGTTCACTCACAATAATGTCTGGAACTTAGTTCCAAGACCAAATTCAAAAACCATTATAGGTACAAAATGGGTGTACATGAATAAACTAAACGAGGACGGTTCAGTTATACGCAACAAAGCAAGACTAGTAGCACAAGGATATAAGCAAGAAGAAGGAATTGACTACGATGAGACATATGCTCCAGTTGCAAGATTGGAAGCAATCAGAATATTTCTTGCTTACTCATCTCACAAAAACTTCAAAGTTTACCAGATGGATGTGAAGAGTGCATTCCTAAACGGTCAGTTACAAGAAGAAGTATATGTTGAACAACCTCTAGGTTTTGTAAATTATAAACTTCCTGATCATGTATATTATTTGAACAAAGCATTATATGGCCTTAAACAAGCTCCCAGTGCTTGGTACGAAACTCTTTCAAAATTCCTAACTGATCATGACTTTTCAGTCAGATCAGTTGATAAGACATTGTTCAAATTCACTAAAAATAATCATATTCTATTAGTTCAAATTTATGTTGATGATATAATTTTTGGGTCAACTAACCCCAAATTGTGCGAAAAGTTTGTTAAGTTAATGCAGGATAAGTTTGAAATGAGCATGATGGGTGAACTGACATTCTTTCTTGGACTGCAAGTGAAGCAACTGGAAACTGGTATATTCATTAGTCAAACAAAATATACAAAGGAGCTGCTAAAGAAATTTGATATGGAATTGTAGTATCCCGATTCCTAATTTGAGTTAATTATTGGATTAATTATTTTCGGTGGGATCGGAAGGACCGAACCGGGTTCGGATCGTCCGATCATGGTTCGGATCGTCCGAGC
Organism: Primulina eburnea; assembly: GCF_022965805.1. Classification (NCBI taxonomy): domain Eukaryota; kingdom Viridiplantae; phylum Streptophyta; class Magnoliopsida; order Lamiales; family Gesneriaceae; genus Primulina; species Primulina eburnea. The sequence continues at coordinate 20,687,345 of NC_133104.1, read as the reverse complement.
CAGATGTCGGATCGTCCGAGACAGGTGGCTGGACACGTAGAATGCATGCAAGGTTCGGATCGTCCGAGCAAGGGTTCGGATCGTCCGAGACAGGTGGCTGGACACGTAGAATGCATGCAAGGTTCGGATCGTCCGAAGTGGGTTCGGATCGTCCGAAGTGTACCGGATCGGAGCTTCCGAAGTGGATCGGATCGTCCGAACATTGGCTATAAATAGAGGCGCGAGGCTTCATTTCTTACTCGCCATTTCAGAGCGTTCCAGAGCGTTTTAGTCGTTTCTGAGAGGTTTCTAGTCTTTCCCGAGGTTCAGGCACTAGCAGGGAGCTACTGGCTTTGTAGCGAAGCTGTGCTCTAGTTGGGAGCTAGCGGTATCAGCGGGCTAGCGACGGACGAAGGTAAACCCTAAACCTTTGGTAGTACTGGTTTTGCTAGTCGAGCATGGTAGTATTGTTCATTGGGTATGCTTTTGATGCGTAGGCTTGTTCTAGACCTGATTAGCGGTGTTGCGTAAGGCTAGGCTTGCTGTGATAGAGGTACGAAAGTACTATCCGAGATATCCTGGTCGAGTATACATTCTTATATGTGTTGCATGATTATGTGGTGCATTGATATATGTCATATGATGCATGCTATTATGTCACGCTTTATGATGCATGCTGCATTTCATGTTGAGCCGTATCTCCTTCGAGATAGCCTTTACTGTTGAGCTGTATCTCTTTCGAGATAAGCTATATCTTGTGGGGCCGCTCAGCCCTGTCTTGTCTTGTGGACGCATGGACACCGAGAGTACACAGTGGCCGACGGGTCGGGAGGGCTTCGGTGATCCGGGACATTTTTGGTCCACGTCTGTTCTTGTAGTGGATGCAGTGACCCAGAGGAGTACCGCGCGGCACTATCCACTTGGCGCCTCTAGACTGAGCATTTTGAGATCCTTTGTTACTCCTGTTTCTTGACCTACCCTGGTATCATACCATAGCATGTGCATTTCATATAGGTTTGTATACTCATGCTTTTGTACAGGGCGTTCTTATCGCTCATGTCCTCGGTTTTGTTTATCTTGGACACCCCATTCCCACGGGGCAGGCCTCAGGTTGGATGGCTCAGGAAGAGCAGGAGGAGGACAGTGAGTAGCTGGTTGGTTTAGTTTTCAGTACTATTCTATTCGATATGGTTGTACCGAATATTTTTGAGTTGTTCTGATTTCGATTGGGTTGTATAACTATTTGTCGTTGGCCATATTTCCGCTGTTATCTCTGATTATTATTAATTAAGTTAATTGCATGCTTAGTTCTTGATTAGTAGGTGATTCTGGAACGGGTCACTACATTTATGGTATCAGAGCATGCTTACGATTTTGGGATATAGATTTCTGTTTTGGGATTTTCGTTGACCATTTTACCATTTTTTTCCCCATTCTATCTTGTAGCGATGGCTGACCACTTTGGTGATGAGAGTAGTCAGGGAAGTGTAGGTCGTTGGGGTGACCAGGACGATCGTAGGCGTCATCGTGAACATCGTCATCATCGGGATGGTCCTAGGCGTTTTGATTTGCACCGTTTCATTCAGATGGGGCCTAAGCCTTTAGTTGGCGGTGAGACTCCCGATGATGCTGAGGATTGGTTAGAGCGCATGGAGAGCTGTTTCCGTGCATTCCAATGCACCGAGGAGCAGAAGATAGAGACCCTTAGTTTTCTTCTCGAGGGCCGTGCGCGCAAGTGGTGGCGATCGACTTCTGCGCCGATAGTTCAGTCCCAGGGTAGGGTGACTTGGGCCGATTTCCGTGTAGCTTTCATGCAGCTGTATTTTCCTCCAGCCCTTCGCCAGGCAAAGACGATTGAGCTCCTGAATCTTAAGCAGGGGAGTATGTCTGTTGATGAATATCAGCAGAAGTTCTTCGAGTTGTTACCCTTTGCCCCTCATATCAGTGGCAGTTCTGAGGTCAAGTATGAACATTTCCTTCAGGGTCTTAACCAGGAGATTTTTGATCGAGTCACTGTCTGTGATAATCCTACTTCTTATGATGGGTTAGTGAACCGGTGTCGCCAGGCAGAGATCAGTCTCCAGCGTGGTAGGGCTATTCTTTCTTCTAGACCTCCGAGTACTTTGAGCCCTCGATCTCAGTCTTTCAAGAAGTCAGGTTCTTCTTCTTCTGGATCTGGATCACGGTCTAGCGGTGTTTTTCGCTTTGGTAAGAAGAATGTTTCTTGTGTGCATTGTGGGAAGAACCATCCATCGGAGCAATGCCGATCAGCCGCGGGAGCTTGTTTTCAGTGCGGAGAGATGGGTCATATCAAGAAGAATTGTCCTCAGTTGCGAGGTGGAGCAGGATCTGGTTCCGGATCTCAGACGACTGTTCAGCAGAGGAGGCAGGGTCAGGCAGTGGGTAGTTCAAATCTTCGACCTCGTGCCCAAGGTCAGGTTTTTGCGCTGAACCAGGATCAGGCTGCAGATGAGACAGAGAGAGTCATAGCAGGTACTTTTCGTTTATGCGGTATTCCTGCTTTTGTTCTTATTGATACCGGAGCATCACATTCATTCATTTCTGCACGATTTGTTAAGCGTCATAAGTTACCGTATGTTTCTCTAGACGTCATTCTTTCCGTTTCTACCCCGATGGGTCATTCGGTGTTAGCTAAGCGTCTAGTGATGGGTTGTCCCTTAGATTTTGAGGGTAACGAATTGATTGCGAATCTTATGATCCTGGAGATGGAAGATTTTGATTGTATTCTAGGTATAGACCTTTTGACTACCTACCGAGCTACCGTGGATTGTTACCAGAAGCTTGTTCAGTTTCGTACGACTGAGAGCTCTAGTTGGTTTTTCTATGGTGAGGGAGCGCGACCTCCGATGCCAGTGGTATCTGCTCTGAAAGCCTGTCGTGCTTTAGAGGCGGGCGGGGAAGGCTACCTCATCTATGCGATTGATTCCTCCACAGGTAGTGTTGGTATAGATGATATTCCAGTGATTTGTGAATTTCCTGATGTTTTTCCAGATGAGATTCCTGGTTTTCCTCCGGTTAGAGAGGTGGAATTTGGCATTGAGTTAATGCCAGGGACTGCACCGATTTCTCGTGCCCCCTATCGTCTTGCTCCGTCAGAGATGAGAGAATTGAAGCAGCAATTGCAGGATCTTCTTGATAAAGGTTATATTCGCCCGAGTGTTTCACCTTGGGGAGCTCCAGTCTTGTTTGTCAAGAAGAAAGATGGATCTATGCGATTGTGCATTGATTATCGCCAGCTGAATCGTGTGACGATCAAAAACAAGTATCCATTACCTCGTATTGATGACTTGTTCGATCAGCTTCAGGGTACCTCTGTTTACTCCAAGATTGACTTGCGATCGGGTTATCATCAGATGAGAGTCAGAGATGATGATATTTCCAAGACTGCATTTCGTACTCGATATGGGCATTACGAGTTTCTAGTTATGCCATTCGGATTGACGAATGCGCCAGCGGTGTTCATGGATCTAATGAACCGAGTCTTTCGTGATTTTCTGGATCAGTTTGTTGTGGTTTTCATCGATGATATCTTGATTTATTCTCACAGTGTGGAAGAGCATATCCAGCACTTGAGGATTGTGTTGCAGATTCTTCGCGAGAAGCAATTGTATGCTAAGCTGAGTAAGTGCGAGTTCTGGATTGATCGTGTAGTATTTCTTGGTCATGTGATTTCCAAGGAAGGAATTTCTGTGGATCCTAGCAAGATTGAGGCAGTGCTGAATTGGTCACGTCCGACGATGGTGGCCGAGATTCGTAGTTTTCTAGGTCTGGCGGGGTATTATCGTCGCTTCATCGTGAATTTCTCCCAGGTAGCTAGACCATTGACGCAACTTACTCGGAAGGATGTCCCATTTGAGTGGTCATCTGAGTGCGAAGATAGTTTCAGAGAGCTTCGTCGACTTCTGACTTCTGCACCTGTTTTGGCGTTACCGTCAGGATCTGATGGGTTCAGTGTTTACACCGATGCCTCTTTTCAAGGCTTAGGGTGTGTGTTGACTCAGAATGGTCATGTGATCGCTTACGCATCCAGGCAGTTAAAACCTCACGAGGAGACGTACCCTATTCATGATCTAGAATTAGCTGCTATTGTGTTTGCGCTAAAAATCTGGCGTCATTATTTGTACGGGGTTAAGTTTGAAATTTTTACTGATCATAAGAGTCTGAAGTATCTGTTCACTCAGGCTGAGTTGAACATGAGACAACGTCGTTGGATGGATCTACTTAAAGATTATGACTGCGAGATCAAGTACCATCCAGGTTCTGCGAATCTCACAGCCGATGCACTTAGTCGCAAGGTGAGAGCCTCTGCACTTCAGACCAGTGCTATGATTAGTACTATCCAGGATTGTTGTTCATTGGGATTTAATTTCAAACATCGGAAAGGTATGGAGAGCATTCGTGTTGCTACCATTTTATCTGAGCCAGCTTTGTTCGCTCGGATTCGAGATGCACAGATGTCTGATCTCAAGACTCAGAGATTAGCCCGATTGGTTGGTGGAGATAGCAATTTCCATTATCAGTCTAATGGTCTTCTGTGTTTGTCTAATCGAGTTGTGGTACCAGAGGATGATACTTTGAGGGAAGAGATCTTATCTCAGGCCCATCGAAGCAAGTTGAGTGTTCATCCGGGAAGCAATAAGATGTATAAAGATTTGAGGACACGATTTTGGTGGAAAGGGATGAAGCGCAGCGTTTATCAGTTTGTTTCCAAGTGTCTTGTTTGTCAGCAGGTTAAGGCAGAGCACCGTCGACCGGGAGGATTATTGTTGAACTTACCTATTCCCGAATGGAAGTGGGAGCATATCGCGATGGATTTCATTACTCACTTACCATTGTCTTCGAGGAATAGTGATGCTATTTGGGTAGTGGTGGATCGACTCACCAAGTCTGCTCATTTTCTGCCATATAACCGTGATTTCACTTTCGATCGTATGGCTCGCTTGTATATTCAAGAGATTTTACGTCTGCATGGAGTGCCAGTCAGTATTGTCAGTGACAGAGATCCTCGTTTTACCTCACGATTTTGGGGTAGTTTCCAGGCGGTATTGGGTACGTCCCTAAGTTTAAGTACAGCTTATCATCCAGAGACCGACGGTCAGACAGAGAGGACTATCCGTACACTTGAGGATATGATGCGAGCTTGTGTTATGGATTTCGGACCCGCTTGGCAGGATCATTTGCCTTTGATTGAGTTCGCGTACAACAACAGCTATCATCGTAGTATTGGTATGGCACCATTTGAGGCGTTGTATGGGCGACGTTGTCGTACTCCATTATTCTGGGACGAAGTTGGGGAACGACATGTTGAGGGACCGGAGTTAGTCCAGCAGGCTATTGATAAGGTTGCAGTAATCAAGAAGCGGATTAAGATCGCTCAGGATCGACAGGCTAGTTATGCGAACACCAAGCGGCGACCTCTTTATTTTCAGCCAGGTGAGAAAGTGTTTCTCCGAGTTTCGCCTTTTCGCAGGATTTTGAGATTTGGTCTCAAGGGTAAGCTGTCTCCGAGATTTATTGGTCCATTTGAAATATTGGAAAGCGTGGGGGATTTGGCTTACAGACTTGCATTGCCGCCGTACCTATCAAGTATTCATGATGTGTTCCACGTATCTTTGTTGAGACGATACGTAGCAGATGAGTCTCACATCTTGCATCCCTCTGAAGTTCAACTAGATTCGGATTTGTCTTACATGGAACGACCAGTGCGGATTCTCGATCGCAAAGACAAGGTGTTGCGGAATAATATAATTCCTCTTGTCTTAGTTCAGTGGCAGCGCAGAGGCACTGAAGAAGCCACTTGGGAGCTAGAGAGTCGTATGCGTTCGGAGCATCCAGAGCTCTTTTGAGTTGTACTGTAATTGTACTATGGATGTGTGTGTGTGTTTTCCGCTGTAATCCAAAGATCAGTTGTGTTCAACAACAATTGAGATATAATAACAATGTTGTTACTCCTTTTTGTTCATCCTATAAACCTGATTTCGAGGACGAAATCTTTTTAAGGGGGGGAGAATGTACTATCCCGATTCCTAATTTGAGTTAATTATTGGATTAATTATTTTCGGTGGGATCGGAAGGACCGAACCGGGTTCGGATCGTCCGATCATGGTTCGGATCGTCCGAGCCAGATGTCGGATCGTCCGAGACAGGTGGCTGGACACGTAGAATGCATGCAAGGTTCGGATCGTCCGAGCAAGGGTTCGGATCGTCCGAGATAGGTGGCTGGACACGTAGAATGCATGCAAGGTTCGGATCGTCCGAAGTGGGTTCGGATCATCCGAAGTGTACCGGATCGGAGCTTCCGAAGTGGATCGGATCGTCCGAACATTGGCTATAAATAGAGGCGCGAGGCTTCATTTCTTACTCGCCATTTCAGAGCGTTCCAGAGCGTTTTAGTCGTTTCTGAGAGGTTTCTAGTCTTTCCCGAGGTTCAGGCACTAGCAGGGAGCTACTGGCTTTGTAGCGGAGCTGTGCTCTAGTTGGGAGCTAGCGGCATCAGCGGGCTAGCGACGGACGAAGGTAAACCCTAAACCTTTGGTAGTACTGGTTTTGCTAGTCGAGCATGGTAGTATTGTTCATTGGGTATGCTTTTGATGCGTAGGCTTGTTCTAGACCTGATTAGCGGTGTTGCGTAAGGCTAGGCTTGCTGTGATAGAGGTACGAAAGTACTATCCGAGATATCCTGGTCGAGTATACATTCTTATATGTGTTGCATGATTATGTGGTGCATTGATATATGTCATATGATGCATGCTATTATGTCACGCTTTATGATGCATGCTGCATTTCATGTTGAGCCGTATCTCCTTCGAGATAGCCTTTACTGTTGAGCTGTATCTCTTTCGAGATAAGCTATATCTTGTGGGGCCGCTCAGCCCTGTCTTGTCTTGTGGACGCATGGACACCGAGAGTACACAGTGGCCGACGGGTCGGGAGGGCTTCGGTGATCCGGGACATTTTTGGTCCACGTCTGTTCTTGTAGTGGATGCAGTGACCCAGAGGAGTACCGCGCGGCACTATCCACTTGGCGCCTCTAGACTGAGCATTTTGAGATCCTTTGTTACTCCTGTTTCTTGACCTACCCTGGTATCATACCATAGCATGTGCATTTCATATAGGTTTGTATACTCATGCTTTTGTACTGGGCGTTCTTATCGCTCATGTCCTCGGTTTTGTTTATCTTGGACACCCCATTCCCACGGGGCAGGCCTCAGGTTGGATGGCTCAGGAAGAGCAGGAGGAGGACAGTGAGTAGCTGGTTGGTTTAGTTTTCAGTACTATTCTATTCGATATGGTTGTACCGAATATTTTTGAGTTGTTCTGATTTCGATTGGGTTGTATAACTATTTGTCGTTGGCCATATTTCCGCTGTTATCTCTGATTATTATTAATTAAGTTAATTGCATGCTTAGTTCTTGATTAGTAGGTGATTCTGGAACGGGTCACTACAGGAATCATGTTCAGCAGCAACAACTCCCATGAGCTCATCAGTTAAACTAGACACTGACGAAGGGGGAATATCAGTAGAAGCGACATTGTACAGAGGGTTAATAGGTTCATTGTTATACCTAACAGCCAGTCGCCCTGATATTGTTTTTGCTGTCTGTATGTGTTCCAGATTTCAAGCAAACCCTAAGCAATCACATTTCTCAGCTGCTAAAAGAATTCTGAGATATCTTTAGGACACACAAAATGTTGGGCTATGGTATTCCAACGACTCCACCTTCAATTTAGTTGGATACTCAGATGCAGATTATGCAGGATGTAAGCTTGATCGCAAAAGTACAAGTGGATCTTGTCAGTTCTTAGGAGATAGACTGATCTCTTGGTTCAGCAAGAAGCAGACATCCATAGCTACCTCAACAACAGAAGCAGAATATCTTGCTGCTGGTAGCTGCTGTGCACAACTGATCTGGATTCAGCAACAACTGAAGGATTATGGAGTAACATCAACTGAATCGCCCATATTTTGTGATAATACCAGCACAATTGCCATCACCTACAATCCAGTTCTTCACTCAAGGACCAAGCATATAGATATCAGGCATCACTTCATCAGGGATCATGCGTTAAAGAAGGATATTCGACTAGAATATATTTCAACTGAACAGCAAGCAGCTGACATCTTGACAAAACCATTGCCCAAGGCTAAGTTTTCTTATTTTCGAAATATTCTTGGTTTAATTGATTTATCTTAGAAATTATTAGTAATATTGCTTCACTAACAGAATTATACGAAGAAAATAAGAACACAACAAATTAAAAATAACACTTCATTAAGAATACCAACGTTCCCAGTTTACAGAAGATATCATAGAACCAAATGAATCTAGCCAAGCCCTAACCCAATCATTTAGCTCATAAATTCGAATTCTAGCAAATGCCCTAGATTTCGAAATCTTATCAACAAGATGCCACTCCTTCCATAGCATCGCCTCCAAAAGACATTTGTCTTCAACCAAATCTCTAACATGTCTAACCTCAAAACGCTCAAGGTACTTCAGTGCTCTTGCCTCCTGAGCACGAGTAGGAATAGCACCACTGTCACTCAGCCTCTTCAACTCATGAATCTTTTCCCATGTTGACAACACCTTCTAAAAGACATAAATCTCCATCTTTCTCTTGATATTTGTTAAACGAGGGGTTGACTGCTCAGTAACATGAACATAAGTGCTGCTGCATGCATCAGAATCAGACATATTGAAATATTTTTGAAATAATTTTGTATCACATCTTTATCACTATCATCTTATTTATAGGAAAATAACGTTGGAGAAACTGAAGAGTCTCACGACAATTAATGTGTCTTTCACATTTACCGAGGATTTTAATTTGTCAGTTGTTCATAGTCAACTGACACTTGTTCGAATTCTATTAATAATTGTTTAAATAGTCCCAGTTCATAATCAACATATGACAGTTAGTGTTACAACTGATAAAATATATCACTTGCAGAAAAACAGAGTTAAAATCAGATAAATATTTCATTACTTATAAATGTTTGCCTTGATTACATCATCATACATATTCTCCACAACAATTATCCAAAATTTCAGCCAAACAGATAAAGAAGAAGGAGCAGTCATGAGAAAACTGTGAGAATGAGCTATGCGCCTCAGAATCTTCAATTCCTTGCGAAGCATCAGCTGATACATGTGACCATCCTTGAAGACGTCCACCCACACAGCAATATTCAAGTGTTCTGCACTTGATTCAGTTCTGCCACCAATTCAGGAGTAGTGGCCTCCCCAGAATTGTACAAGAGCTCAAGCTCCTACAATCGCTCCCAGTAATGCAAACTTTTATAGAAGACTTTGTCTTCAATCTCAGCCTTCCTGGCCTCTACAGAAAAGGGAGAAAGACTTGAGTCACCAGTATCAGACATCTTTGAATATTTTGAATGATATGTCTAAAACTAACTGAGTGATTTCTATTTATAGGAGAATATCAAGAAAGCTGAAGAGTCGTCAATGGTTCAGCAAGACCAATAACTTCTCGCACTCTTAAAATTATTTTGTAGCACTATTTTAATTACGATATGCACCAATTTAGGGGGAATATTAATTTTAAAAGGTTAACTGAGAAGACAGTTGTTTGTAACTTCTCAACTAAAATGAATCAGTTTCCCAACTGATCGTTCAGTTGGATTGTTTACAAATCTTCTGACATACGTTAACTAATTAAAATTTATTATATTCTAAATCAATTGACGTGACTGCAGATTGACGACGTGGCTTACTCTAAAACTGCTAATCTTTATACACACGATTCCAGCACACGTACACCTATTTTTTATTCAAAATTTTCATGGACTGACACGTGTCCAGAATTTGAACAGTCACGCTCAAATGTACTATGCCCGCTTCAATTCAGTTCTTCTCCTTCACGCATACAATCAGTTCTAAGAGCATACTAATTTCCAAAGCTTATTTTCTACGAATTTCAGATCATCTTACCTTCCGAAATGGCTAATCAGATCCTTGCTCACGTGATGAATGCCATGGCAATCGATTTTGACTCAGTTTTATCAATTCAAGAAGATGATATCAAAAATGTCTTTCTGAAGATTGAATCTGCTGGACTCAGGATGTTCTTGGGACAATCTTCACAAGAAATATACTCGAAGGAAGTGAATGAATTCTATCTGAAAGGGTATGTTACTGTTGAAGGAAACATCGCTGTCACTATCAATGATCAGTTGCTGATCTTATCTGAAGAAAACTTTGGAGAAATATTTTCCTTGCCTACTGATGGATATGTAAGTTTCTCCGAAGTTAAAACATTTGATATTGAGCAAATGCAATCCTCATTATCTGCTGATGGGCGGAAAATCAAATTCTCCGACCCAAAGAAAGAACTGAAACCAGAAATTCAGTTGTTGGCTGATATTGTAGCAAAAGGAATTCTAGCTAAAGCTGGCTCATATGCAGCTCTCACTCTTGAGAAATTCCAGGTGATGACAATCATCATGGGTGAGAAGAAAGCCAACTGGAGGTACATTATTTTCAGCATTCTAAAGAATATGCTTCAATCAACAAAACAGTCCATGGGGGTTGCTATTCCAATCAAATATATTCTGAAACTCAAAGGACTGGTAGCTAACAATGCCGAAAAATTCTCCAAATTCAAGATATTCACTGCCAAGAATATATTGCCACCAAAAACCAAGATGGATCTCTCGCCTAAACAATTCGTAAAAGTCAAGAAGGAGATTGGGATACAGCAAGCTGCTCCTAAATCAGTCAAGAAAGCCAAGACGCTGGCCCAACTGAAGGCTACAAAGCGAAAACTGATTCTCAGTGAAACAGATTCTGAGAAAACTCCATCTCCCAAACTTATCAAGAAACCGAGAACACAAAGAACCAAAACAATATCAGCAGTGGAACCAACCATTACTGAGAAACTGTCTCAGCCAGCTGCTGAAAAACCTATTCAGGCTATTCCATTGCAGGTCATCCCTCCTGATGATACAACTCCAACTGAAAAGATACCCACGAGAGTAAAAGCTCCCTTCACTCGTGTATATCAACCCACTATTTTACCTCAAGCTAGAACAAAAGGCGTCACATTGAAGGAACCAGCGGAGTCTACAAAATCTGGCTTACAAATTCCTCATATTCTAACCACGGAGAAGGGAAAAGGCAAGCTTGAGGACGAACCAAGGCCATCTCACTCCATTCAAACTCATATCGATCTAATTTGGGAAGAGGTAAATACATTTGCCACATCAAAACTCACAGCCTTTGATCATTGGAAAAGCTTCAGGGCCGAAATTTTTGCCCAGAAACTGAAGCACAAATCCAAATTGAAGATGTTTATTAAACTAGAAAGGATAGTTTTGAGGGTAGTTAAAGCTGCTACCATTATTCAAGCACTGAAAAGGAGACAGTATTTCTGTGACACCTCGACCCGTTTACAATAAAATAGCAGCGGAATTTAAAATTTTCTTTAAAGGGAGGAATGAATAAAATTCCATAACATAAAAACATTTACAAAATATTTGCAATTACATGATCAATGAAATGATAAAAGCCAAAATAAAAAATATCATTTGAGTGATCATGCCAAAAATGCCAACAAAATAACATCTTCTTCCTTCCTTCTCTATATGCATATGACCCCGGCCCACAATCAGTGTCCTGGTCCGTCACTCTTATCTGCATCACATGAAATAACTGAAATGAGTATAAAACTCAGCAAGTGGAACTCTTACATAGCAATGATACATAGTATACTTTGTAAAACATGGCTTTGAAAACATTAAATACCATCAACTCTGAAACATGAATATCATAGCAATAGCATAACAATGAGATGGTATTTCTCTTTACTATGGTGGATTGATATCAATAGTAACTCTGTCTGTGGTGCTCGTATCCCATCGATATAAATCGACAACTCTGAGGGATATAAGCCTATGGTCGTTGATCAACTAATTGCATGCAATCTCTGACTATGTATCTATCAATCCATAAAACATTTAAACTCTTTCTTTGGGACATTTCATCAAACACTTTGATATTCTTTCTCTTTTGTATTCCCTTCTCATAGTTGAGACATCAATTGTCTCCACAATATACAACAAAGGTATCAATACATAATAGTGAATCAAATGAAGGGAATAACACAATAAAACCTTTGAAACACAATACATATATAATCATGTGAGCACAAAGGATGAAATTCCACTTACAACCACAAGAACACCTTCACTAATCACTTGGTTGAAATCCTACAACAATAATCCATAAATAAAACCATCACCATCTTAATAATCAAGCACCCATGCCAATTAATCCATAAAACTAACAAATTCAACAAACCCACATCATCCCTCACCTCAAAACCATGAAATAACTATACCAAAAGCTTACCTTAGCTTCTTAGAGCTAGCAACCAAGAACCTCGATCTCAACTCGAAAATCCAACTAGAAGCTTGAATCGAAGATAGGAAGCGAAAGAAAATGAAGAAACCCTAATCTCTAGAGAGAAAAGTCGAAAAGAAAGGGGAAGAAATGAGTAAAGTGAGTCAAAACATCACTTAAAATCTCGAACAGTTTACTGAAATGCGCGACCGCGGTGTGCTCCTATCTCTACCGCGGGTGCGCTGAGCTCACGGCCTCCCAACCAAAATTCTGAAATCGACGACCGCGGGTGCGGTCCTAACTTGACCGCGGGTGCGGTGCCTACACCGCGGGTGCGGTACACTTAACACCGCGGGTGCGGTGAGTCCACGGCATTCCTACCCAAAATGCTGAAATCAAGACCGCGGGTGCGGTGCTGCAAGGACCGTGGGTGCAGTCAGGTGACGGCCAAGAACAATACTAATGCAACTAAAATCGAACCGAAACGCTGATACAACACAACCACTACCAACTAACAACATCAACCATGCCACAAAACAATAATACCAACTATACTATAACCCATAAACGCAATCGTCGCCTGGTAACTGTTATTGTACGTGAACTCAACAAGAGGCAATTTAGAATCCCAGCTACCAGAATAATCAATAGTTCAAGCTCTGAGCATATCCTCTAGAATCTGAAAAACTCTCTCTGATTGACCGTCGCTCTGAGGGTGATATGCTGTACTGAAAGCTAACCGTGAACCCATAGCTCTGTGCAAACTCTTCCAAAACTCTGAGGTAAATCTAGGGTCACAATCAGACACAATCGACACAGGGACACCGTGAAGTCTAACAATCTCTGCTATATAATCCTCGGCATACTGGTTCATGGAGTACGTCGTCTTGACTGGAAGAAAGTGTGCTGACTTGGTCAACCGATCAACAATAACCCAAATAGAGTTAAAACCTTTCTGCGTCTTGGGAAGACCAGTCACGAAGTCCATCGTAATATGCTCCCATTTCCACTAAGGAATCGGCAAAGATAGCAATGTCCCAGCAGGTCTCTGGTGCTCAATCTTCACCTGCTGACAAGTTAGGCACTGAGAAATAAACATGGCAATATCTTTCTTCATACCTGGCCACCAGTAGAGTCTACGAAGATCCTGATACATCTTAGTGCTGCCTGGATGTATCGAATATGGCGCGGTATGAGCCTCTGTCAAGACGTCTCGCCGAATATCATCACCAGCGGGAACACAAATACGGCCTCTGAAAGTCACCAAACCATCTCTATTCGATCCAAACTCTGAATTACCTCTCTCCTCTGCTCTAGCTCTCAACTCCGTCAACTGAACATCAACAGTCTGCTCTCTACGGATCCTATCCGTCAAAGTAGCCCGAATGACCAACGCTGAAAAGCGAGCAATGGTTCCAGGGACTACCAAAGAAATCTCCTCTCGCTGCAAGTCCAACAACAACGGCTTCTGAATCAAAGAACTCAAGGAAGAACTCGACTTACGGCTCAAAGCATCTGCTACAACATTCGCTTTCCCTGGGTGGTAACTGATCGTCACATCATAGTCTTTGACAAGCTCTAACCACCTCCTCTGTCGCATGTTGAGCTCTTTCTGAGAGAACAAATACTTCAAACTCTTGTGGTCCGTGAAAATTTCACACTTTTCGCCGTACAAATAATGTCTCTAGATTTTCAAGGCGAAAACCACAGCTGCTAGCTCCATATCATGCGTCGGATAATTCTTCTCATAGTCTTTCAACTGGCGAGAAGCATAGGCGATAACCTTACCTCGCTGCATCAGCACTGCACCAAGACCCTTCTTCGATGCATCGGTATACACAACAAAATCCTTTGAACCACTGGGCAATGAAAGAACAAGAGCTGTTGTCAACTTCTCCTTCAACTCTTGGAATGCACTCTGGCAATCATTGGACCACTCGAACTTCACAGTCTTCCTCGTCAGATTGGTTAACAGCAGGGCAATCTTGGAAAAATCTGAAATGAAACGACGATAATAACCTGCCAACCCAAGAAAACTGCGTACCACTGATACAGTAGTAGGAATAGGCCATTTCTAAATCGCCTCAATCTTTACCGGATCAACAGCTATGCCATCCTTCGAAACAACATGGCCTAGAAAAGAAATCTGCTCCAACCAGAACTCACACTTCTTCAGCTTAGCAAACAGCCTCTTCTCTCACAACAACTGAAGAACCACTCTAAGATGCTCTGCATGAAGCTCTCTGGTCTTGGAATAGATCAATATGTCATCGATGAAGACAATGACGAAGCTATCCAAATACGGCTTGAACACACGGTTCATCAGATCCATGAAGACCGAAGGAGCATTGGTCAGACCAAAAGACATCACAAGAAACTCATAGTGACCGTACCTGGTCCGGAACGCTTTCTTAGGGATATCAGACTCCCTAACCTTCAACTGATAGTAGCCAGACCGAAGATCAATCTTCGAAAATACAGTAGCACCCTGAAGTTGGTCAAATAGATCGTCTATCCGTGGCAACGAATACTTGTTCTTGATAGTTACTTTGTTGAGCTCCCTATAGTCGATACACAGCCGCAAAGACCATCTTTCTTCTTGACAAACAGAACCGGAGCTCCCCAAGGCGAAGAACTCGGTCGAATAAAACCCTTGTCTAGAAGATCCTGCAACTGCGTCTTCAACTTCTTCATCTCGGTAGGAGCCATCCTATACGGAGCCTTAGAAATAGGAACCGTACCTAGAGCTAGATCAATCACAAACTCAACATCCCTGTCCGGCGGCAAACCCGGCACATCATCCTCAAACACATCAGCAAACTCCCTCACAACATCGATATCATCTATATTCAACTTAATCATTCTATCCACATCCACAATAGAAGCTAGAAATACATCACAACCTCTACACATCAACTTCTCAGCCTCAAGACAAGAAATAAAAGGAAGGACCAGCGAAGTACCTGCACTGGCGAGCATACCTTCCTTGGTCATCGTAAAGATACGACCCTGCACTTTATCCTTGCTCGCTCCCCTTGGACAATCTTTAGCAATGTGGCCTGCAGTGCCACAAAGATAACAAATATGAGTGCCAAATCTGCACTCTCCTCGATGATGTCTGCTGCATTTAGGACACAGCGGCTTCTCAGGATCAACTGGAACTGGCGGAGGTCTAGGACTCGATTCCATCTTGCCCTTCCCTTTGAAACGATCCTTGCCTCTCTGATTCGAGCCCTGGCCTCTCTGAGCAATAGCTTGATGCCTCTCCTGCCTCTCTCTGGCGATATCCTTCTCGTCTTGTTCGGCCAATAACGCCTTTGACACAATCTCTTTGAAAGTCACAGCCTTGGACATGTTGATATCTCTCCTGATCTCTGTACGAAGACCTCGAATGAAATGAGCACCTTTGTCCTTGTCGTTTGAAGCAATGTACGGAGCAAACAGGCAAACCTCTTCGAACTTCAGAATATAATCATCCACATTCATGCTTCCCTGACGAAGCTCCAAAAATTCCGTCACTTTCCTCGCTCGAAGTGCGTCGGGAAAGTACTTGTCATAGAACATGTCTGTGAAATCTTGCCACTTCAAACCTGAAACATCGACACCAACCTTAGTGGCATTCCACCAGATACGTGCAGCCTTTACCAACATGAATACTGCACAGCTGATCTTGTCTTTATCCTCATACTGGAGATGGTCGAAGATTGCTTCAAGCGCTTTGACCCACTCGACAGCCACTAACGGATCAGTGCTACCTGCGAATTCCGGTGGATCCATTCTCTTAAAAGCAGAAAAGACGGCATCAGTGCCAACAGCCTGAGCTACTTGGCCTCTCACTTGACCTCTACCCTGTCCTGTTCCTTGCAATCGAAGCAGCTGCTGAATCTACTCGCTATGGACTTTGGCCTGCTCTTTAAGCAACTTGCCGAACTCGTCGACAACTCTCGAGGAAGAACTATCCTCACCCTCTGACGCCTTACGCTTAGGAGGCATACTCTACAATGTACTCACAAAAGACATATCAATAGATAACAATGAATAGATGCAAAAGAAAACATACCCGGACAGTTGAAAGTAGACGAAGTCATATGCATTGGTCCGAAGAACGGTGCTCTGATACCACTAAATGTGACACCTCGACCCGTTTACAATAAAATAGAAGCGGAATTTAAAATTTTCTTTAAAGGGAGGAAGGAATAAAATTCCATAACATAAAAACATTTACAAATTATTTGCAATTACATGATCAATGAAATGATAAAAGCCAAAATACAAAATATCATTTGAGTGATCATGCCAAAAATGCCAACAAAATAACATCTTCTTCCTTCCTTCTCTATATGCATATGACCCCGGCCCACAATCACTGTCCTGGTCCGTCACTCTTATCTGCATCACATGGAATAACTAAAATGAGTATAAAACTCAGCAAGTGGAACTCTTACATAGCAATGATACATAGTATACTTTGTAAAACATGGCTTTGAAAACATTAAATACCATCAACTCTGAAACATGAATATCATAGCAATAGCATAACAATGAGATGGTATTTCTCTTTACTATGGTGGATTATATCAATTGTAACTCTGTCTGTGGTGCTCGTATCCCATCGATATAAATCGACAACTCTGAGGGATATAAGCCTATGGTCGTTGATCAACTAATTGCATGCAATCTCTGACTATGTATCTATCAATCCATAAAACATTTAAACTCTTTCTTTGGGACATTTCATCAAACACTTTGATATTCTTTCTTTTTTGTATTCCCTTCTCATAGTTGAGACATCAATTGTCTCCACAATATACAACAAAGGTATCAATACATAATAGTGAATCAAATGAAGGGAATAACACAATAAAACCTTTGAAACACAATACATATATAATCATGTGAGCACAAAGGATGAAATTCCACTTACAACCACAAGAACACCTTCACTAATCACTTGGTTGAAATCCTACAACAATAATCCATAAATAAAACCATCAACATCTTAATAATCAAACACCCATGCCAATTAATCCATAAAACCAACAAATTCAACAAACCCACATCATCCCTCACCTCAAAACCATGAAATAACTATACCAAAAGCTTACCTTAGCTTCTTAGAGCAACCAAGAACCTCGATCTCAACTCGAAAATCCAACTAGAAGCTTGAATCGAAGATAGAAAGCAAAAGAAAATGAAGAAACCCTAATCTCTAGAGAGAAAAGTCGAAAAGAAAGGGAAAGAAATGAGTAAAGTGAGTCAAAACATCACTTAAAATCTCGAACAGTTTACTGAAATGCGCGACTGCAATTGCGCTCCTATCTCTACCGCGGGTGCGCTGAGCTCACGGCCTCCCAACCAAAATTCTGAAATCGACGACCGCGGGTGCGGTGCCTACACCGCGGGTGCGGTACACTTAACACGGCGGGTGCGGTGAGTCCACGGCATTCCTACCCAAAATGCTGAAATCAAGACCGCGGGTGCGGTGCTGCAAGGACCGCGGGTGCGGTCAGGTCACAGCCAAGAACAATACTAATGCAACTAAAATCGAACCGAAACGCTGATACAACACAACCACCACCAACTAACAACATCAACCATGCCACAAAACAATATTACCAACTATAATATAACCCATAAACACAACTCTAAACATCTAAATCACATAACCCAATAAACATGCAAAAACTTAAACCGTACCGTACACCAGGCTCGGCTATTACAATTTCTTTGATCAAATACGGGCTAATCAACTGACTAAGATGGTTAGACAGTTGAAAGAAAACTACAACCCCACAGGGCCAACTGCATATCAAGATAGAGCTGTGTTCACTCAACTGGATGCAGATCTTAGTGGTCTACAAAGGGAAATAAGGTTTTGGGAACAAGATCAAGAACTTGTTTTTCCAGAAAAATCTTCCGGAACAGAGGAATACAAATCTTCATCACCTCAGAAGAATGAATCTTCTGAAAAACTCATTGCTGAAAAATCAGCCCATGAGGTTCCACAAACAACAGCCGGGGATCAACATCTGTACTCTGAGACTGAACTTACCTTCGCCAATAACGATGAAATCATTCAGTCAGTTGCTCAGGAAGCTCAAACTGAAGCACATAATCTTGAATCAGTTGATCCTCTGACTGAACAAAAAGAACAAGAAGTTCTGTTTACATCTGAAGACCCAGTTCAAACTTTTATTGCTGAAGAACATATTCAATTCTCTGATAATGCAGAACCAACTCAATTTTTTGTTGATCCAGAAACAGTTCAGCAAGTAACATCTGAAACTGAAGAGGAAACTGAAGTGCTCACTCAGAACCAAGAGGAAACACTCACTAAATCTGTGGAAGAGCAATTGCCTAATGTTGGAAACCTTCAAACTAAAGAACCCCCCCAAGTTTCAGCTGTTGATCAAACAGAAGAACAAGGCCATGATTCTTCAACAGCAGTTCCCACAGATAACCCTGTTATTATAGAACAAAGTGTTTCTGATTCTCAGAAGCAACCTTCTTCATCTCAAGGTCAAGAAGAGACAGTTGATCGCACTATGATAATTTTCACTCCTCCAGAACAAGTGCCAGATCAGAAGATATAGGAGCCATGTCTCATGAAATCTCAAATTCAGAAGCACTGTTCAATGAAATCAACACCATCAAGACAAATATGAATCAAATAATGGATGCCATCAAATCCATTCAGTCAACCCAATACTATCATTCTGTAAAGCTGAATGGATCCGAAGATTTTGTTTTTGCAAAGCTGAAGAATATTCAAGAAGTTGTAACTGAACTTTCAGTTGCCATAGAACACTAGCCGAACAAAGCAACAACTGCTGCTCTTTTCGTTGCTCAAGATGTGATCAACCAACGAGTTGAAAGACTAGAAACATCTGTTGCAAACAAAATAGACTCACTGCAAACCTCAGTTCTTACTGCCATCTCCAGTATTTCAGCCGATGTCGGCATCTTATCTACTGAAGTTCGACAATTATCTCTTCACATGGCTCAGTTTGACAAAAAGGGGAAAGTGTAGTATGACTCAGATTTAGCAGTTTATTTTGAGACAGTTTTTGTTAAGAAGCAGTCTATAAAAGTTCAATCCTTCAGTTAATATATGCTTAGTTTTGTCAAACACCAAAAAGGAGGAAATTGTTGGAAACCAAATTTTGGAGTTTAACAAACTGAAGAAATTAACTGAACTATGAGACAACTGAACATTTAACAACTGAAAGCAGCTGAACAAATGAAGAAAACTGATCAGATGGAAACCGATCAGTTAATATACTCAGCCGCAAACATATCTCAACTGAATGGTTCTCGGGAAAGAACAATCAACCGACAAAAGCACATAGTAAATAGCAAATGAATATGGAAAGCCACACCTCAATCATTACAGCATAGAACAACGTATTTCGGCTATTGCAATTAAGACGCCGAATGACAATCAATGAAGAGAACATTGCCCAACAAATTATGAAGTGGAAATCAACGGATACTAGAATTCAAATTTATATCGAAGTGACCGTTGAAAGAGAAGTATAAATATGACTGAAGGACAGCAGAAGAAGTAGTGAGACGATTACTCAATCTTAAGCTTGCTGTTACTCTGTCAAAATCTTAGCTCACTTTTATTTGAATTACTTGTAGCAATCAAGGCTACAATATGAGCTTGTTAGCACTCTCAAAAAGCTGTTAGATTCAATTGTGCTAATATCAGTTACGTACTGAGAATATTGTGTAGAACTAAGAGTTTCAGTTTTGGCAGTTGTAAGTCCAAACTGAAGTGGGTCTGTACAAGTGTTGTACTTGATCAAAGTCTTTAAGTGAATATCCTATCCTTGTGATAGAAGGGGTGACGTAGGAGTAATTAAATTCTCCGAACATCCAGAAACAAGTCTTGCATATTTCTTTCAGTTTCGTATTCTATCTCTCAGTCAGTTACTTTCCGCAACTACTCCAGTTTAACTGATTGTTATTGAACAACAAGATTCCGAGATTCAGTTTTTCACTAAACTGAACTCAAGTATCGTTAAAGAACAAATTTTAAGTGTGAGTGTTTATTCAACCCCCCTTCTAAACACTCTTGTTACGACAACCGATCCTATCAATTTATACTTTTTGTTGTAAATATTGAAAATGTGTTTATGTCAAGAGAGTTTTAAATCATTCCTTCCTATAAGAGAAAATTTTAAATTCCGCTGCTATTTTAAGAGATCAGAGCAAGAGGTGTTACACTTTGGGCTGGGCTAGGTTAGGTCCTTAGTGTCCTAGGAGGGTGCTTAAGGGGTTGGTTCAAGGGGTGGCTCGATGGTTAGAGGCCTAGAATCAGAAAACGTGAGGAAGGTGCATGGCAGCAAGGTGTTGCGTGAGATTGCTGTTGTGTTCAGTAGGTGGCTGCTCGCGTCCAGGGGTTTGGGTCGGTCTGGGCTTGGTCTGGGCGTGGTCCAGGGAAGGTTAGGGTCATGGATGGTCGGTGGTTAAGGGCTGGTAGAGTTCTAGGCGGCTAGGAGTCCCAATGCAACAAGGACACTACAAACACACACACGTGCAGAATTTTAGGTCGAATTCCAGGACTTTTTTGGTCGGGCTAGGGCTGGCTTTTTGGGCTGGGTTCGTCATTAGGGTCCCTAGGTGGGTTGGCTAGGTTTTGGTTCAAGGTTGCTCGGGCGTGGCTCGAGTAAATTGGGAGATGGCTCGGCGTATTCGTCGATATGTCAAAAACGAGATTTTAAAGACAAAAATTGAATCCATGGGTCCACGGGGGTGGCTCATGACTTGGAAGGGTAGAATAAATATTAAAACATTATGTTTAAAATTTGGGATCAAAATAACGAGTTTTGGATTTATTCGGGATTTAATCGCCGCACGAAACACTAATTAACGAGTTAATTGAAACGCCTAGTTTCAAGCCTTATAAAATTATGAAAAATTAGGTTTAAGCTTAAATAATTATTATAAGTTTAAGGTTTCAATTTGGGAATTTTATATTAAGGTTTGGTTTAATTCGGGATTAAAATGTGTTAATACGTCTTATTTAAGGATTAATTTAAAAGTACTCGATTTAAGCTAAATAAAAATATGAGAAAATTAATATAGGCTTAAATAATTTTTTGGGACATGTTAGAGTCAATGATTATGGATGTTTATATGTTAATATGTCAATTTTAAATATTTATGGATTTTTAAGATGTTAATATGTTTAATGTTTTATGATTTAATATGCTAAAACTTTTGTTTTAAATGTTTATGATTTAAATGTTTATTTTAAAAATTGTTCATGCATGTTTATGATTTTTAATATGTTAAGTTATGATTTTTAAATGTCTAGGATTTTTATGATTTAAATATAGACATTTGAAATACATGTTGAATGCTTGGTTTCAAAATGAAAAATGTAAATATTATTCCTGATTTTTCTAAAGTGATGGGAATGAAAAATGTTGAAGGAAGTGAAGTGATTGTGACTAATTCGTTAATGATGGCGATGTCGTGAGAGTGATGGTCCCAGTGGGAGCCCGACGATCGTGTTTTCATTATTGCGAATATGAGGTTATGAGGATATGAGGTTTGATGTAAGAATGAGAATATCGTGAGGAGAGAAGGCCCCAGAGGGAGCCCATTTAATGAGAGAAGGCCTCAGAGAGAGCGCCGATAATCGTATTTCTATTCGATCATGATAGGCCAGGGCCCAGTTTACCGGTGAGAGTGTCGCAGGTGTCTCCCGCCGCCCAGTACTGTGGTTACATGTAGATGGATCCATCGACTTTTGAGGTTTGAGGAACGTCACAATTAACGATCTGAATTCAACAAAGGAAAAATGTTTATGATCATGAAAAAGATTTTATATCATGTCATGTTGAGGAAAAAAGGAAAAAAGGTTAAGGTTTATGTAATGAATGTCATGAAAATATTTATGCTTAAGTTTTTGTATCATGAAAATATTTATGATAGTGGTCATGTTTGAAGTTTATGCATATGCACCAAAACGATATTTTAAGTACAAGTATTTTTCACTGTTATGCACGAAAACGATATTTTAAGTACAAGTATTTTTCACTGTTATATGTTGACTGTATTACGTATTATTTGTTATAAAGATTATGGTGTGTTGAGTCTTTAGACTCACTAGGTGTGATGGATGCAGTTGAGGTTGAGGGAGGTCTTAACGGATGATTTGACTGGACTGATGGCGCACACAACTCGAGGACCAGCGCTTCTTTTTTTCCGCATTTACGTTTATGATTCATGATTTAAGCTAAAGAATTTTAGACTATTTATTTATGTTTTTGAGAGATTTTTGAGAGGTTTAGTATGGGCTATACTTTTCAAACTTATTGCTTTTTAGATTTAGTAAAACAGTTGACGATTTCATTTTATGACTATTGCACTTGATTTTTTAAATGCTAGATGGTTGGTATTTTATTTTAAAAGGGGAAAATATTTTATTTTCATGTGCAAATGTATATGGCCGAAAATTGAGTGTTAAAAAAAAATTAGTATTTTTAAAGCAATAAAAAGGGAAGACGTTTCGGTTGGCATCAGAGCAATGGTTCTGTAAAGGGTTGTGCTACCATAAATGCCGGGAAGATCAGTTTTCAAGCCTCAAGTTGTCAGTGTTACATGCTTTATATGATTTATGTGATGATGCCTACATGTTTACATGATCTAAATGTTTAAGCTACATGTGCATACACATTTTGAAGTTGATTGACGTTATGTTTAAGGTTGCATGGCCAATGATTTTTACCCTGCATGGTTGCATGACTTTGTTATGCTAAAAGATGAGATGCTTCATGATTATTATACGTGTTACAATATGAAATAAGAAATTCTTTGATTTTAATGCCTGTTGGCTTCGTGGTAAAAATTGGACGATGTTGATTTTTGGATTTTAGTATTGACGTTCTAATTTTTGGGCTATAAGTTAATCGTAAATATTATGAATGCTTTTGGGACACATAGATTTTCTAAGAAAATATTTATGATTCATGGTTATTAGTTGAATTATTTTTGGGAATTAGACATAAATAATAATGATTCGAAGACTACGATTATCTTTGGGAGTATATAAATGTATAAAGTGAGATTTTAAGTTTTGACGAAAGATAAGATTGATTATATGAATTGATTTTTGAATAAATAAGTTTAAATTTATCGAAATTATGCTATGGGAAACCTGTAGAAGAAAAGTAAGAATGCCAAAAATTTATGGTTTAGTTAAGAAATTTTGAAAATAAGGATCAATTAAGATAATTTTTGAGGAAATTAAGAAAAGATTTTTGCAAATATTATCGAATTTGGGGACTAATTTAGAAATAAGTAATAATTGAATGGGTTAAATGATAAGAATTTTTGATGATTTAGATTGTTAAGAATATTTGAAACTTTGGGATATCTCGGTTATAATGTTATAAGGAATGTTAATCAAAGGTTTTAAGAATGAGTCCATATTAGGCTTGAAAATCTAAGCGTCAACGGACACGTTTGGGATTTTAAGATTATAATTCGACAAGTTGACGAACATTTTGGGTATAAATTAAGGAAAATAATATACAATAAGTTTGGTTATCCAGCCTTTAATATTGGGAATTGTAAGAGAAAGTGGAAATTCGATTTTATAATAGTAACAACACAAGTCATTATGGGCCTTTTTAAGAGTAATATGCAATTAAGGATTTAGAAGAAAATTTTAATTGGGATCAAGGAGAGGTAAGGATATTCTAGAGCTTAAGTTTTATCAGAGTGGCACAGCGGAAGCGTGGATTTTTGGGGTACTAGAACTAAGTCTAAACTTTGGGTTATTAAGGTTAAGCGAATTTTGAGGACGAAATTCAATTTAAGGGAGGAAGATTGTAACGCCTTGGGAATTTTAAAGTCCACGTAAACCACATGCATGCAATTATTAAATTATTTGTATTTTAGTTAATTATTTTAATTGCATGAATTAATTATGTTGTGCATATTTACATGTTTAAAATATATTTTTCTACATAGTTGCATTAAAATATATTTTTCTACATGGTTGCATTAAAATGTATCTTTCTACATAGTTGCGATCGAGGAACGGGCACCGATGGCTGAAAAATAGAAAATATTTTTATTAAATAATAATAATTATTTTTTTAAATAAGGTTGTTGCTTTTAGTATTTTTGAAAATGAAGGGTTTTGAGGTGATTTATACGCCGGAACGTAATTTTTATCGGTGTTGGTTTTTCAACAAAAATGCGAGCTTTTTGGCAACCCGGCTAATAAATTCACATATTTAATTAAAGAAAAGCTTTGTTAATATTTTATTTATGTCCTAATTAGACTAATGAGCCTAATTTAATGGCTTAATAGGCCTAAGGCCTAGTTAGTAACTAATTAGTATATAATATGTAATAAACCCTCCCCATTAACAAGATAACTCACGCCACTTTCCCCAAACAATACAAACTCCTTCCTCTCAAATTGACACGGCACCCACATCATATTTGCGAGGAAAATTCGAGAGTTTGCAAGGGTTCAAGCCATCGTCTTCGTGCCGCCGTTCTTCGATTCATCAACGATTATTCGTGCGTTAAAAACGCAAAGGCACGCCATATTCTTTCTTTCAAACATCTATCACACCATTGTGACACCTCTGACCGGTTTTAAAAAATAGCAGCGGAAATTAAAATTTTTCTTTAAAATGGAAGAAGGATTCAAAATAAATTTCATAAATAATCAAAAGTATACACATGATCAATAAAATGATATAACGAAAAGCAAAATATCATTCTTGTGATCATGTCCAAAATGCTTGCAAAAATAATCTTCTTCCTTCCATCTTGGTATGCATATGACTCCGGCCCACAATCAACGTCCCGGCCCATCGCTCTTATCTGAATCACATGAAATTAACTGAAATGAGTATAAAACTCAGCAAGTGGAACTCTTACATAACAATGTACATATCATACTCTGAAAACATAGCTTTGAGATCAATAAATACCATAAACTCTTGGAACATGAATAACATTGTAATATAACAATAAGATGGTATTTCTCTTTTCTCTGTTGGATTGATATCTATATAGTATCTCTGTCTCTGTACCTATATCCCATCGATATAAATCGATAACTCTGAGGGATATAAGCATATGGTCGTTGATCAACTAATTGCATGCAATCTCTGACTATGTATCTATCAATCCATAAATCATTTGAACTCTCTCTTTGGCATTTTATCAAACACTGTGAAGGCTCTAATCTCTTGTATTCCCTTTAACACAATTGATACATAAAATGCCTCCAATATATATAACAAGTGTATCAATACATAATCATGAATCAAATGCAGGGAATAGCACATTTAAACCATTGAAATACAATACATATATTATCATGTGAGCACAAGGAATGAAATTCCACTTACAACACTTGGAACACTTGGTTTTAAACCTTTGGTTGAATTCCTACAACAATAAACCATAAATTACACCATCAACATCTCAATAATCATAAACCCATATCAATTAATCCATAAAACCAACACCAACACTAAAACCATGATTTCTTCCAACACTAAACCAAGAATAAATTACACCACAAGCTTACATTAGCTTCCTTGATCCCAAAATAACCTTCTTCTCACTTCAATAATCCAACAAGAAGCTTGGATTAAAGAAAAGAAAGGAGAGAAATTGGAACCCTAGTCTCCCAAGAGAAGAAGAATCGAGAATCAGGAGTAGAAATGAGGAAATAAGAGTCTACACTTGCATTAAAACACTTAAAATCCGAAAACACTCTTTCATTATTTATGCACCGCAGGTGCGTTCCAACATGCACCGCGGGTGCGGTGTGCCCTCGGCAACACAACCTAAAATCTGAAAATGTCGACCGCGGGTGCGATACAAAACTTACCGCGGGTGCGGTGCCTCCACCACTGGTGTGGTAACAATCACACCGCGGGTGCGGTGTCTGTTCGGCAATCCACCTAAAAATGCTGCAATAAAGACCGCGGGGGAGCTTCTCAATATGCCGCGGGTGCGGTCTAGTCTCGGCCAAAACAAACTCTTATGCAACTAAAATCGAATCGCAACGCTGATACAATACAACTACCATGAACCAATAACTACAATGCCACAAAACAATAATAACCAACAACACTATGACCCATAATCAGAACTCTTAACATCTAAACCAAATAATCCATAAACATACGAATACTTAAACCGTACCTTACACCAGGCTTGGCTATTACACCATAGTATTTTATTTAATTGAATTTGCATGAAAAACAAATGCATCATGAAACAATTTTCGTTTTTGTGGCATATGTCAATTTTAAAGCTTGTATTTTCATCCAAAATCATGTTTAATATGATATAAAGGGCCTTTCATGATTAAGATAGGTTTGAGTGTTGAATTTACATGTTTTAGAGAGTCCCAATTTACCCCAATATGCTGCAAACGTGAATAAGAGCAAGCTGGATGCCATAGGATAGCATGGGGTTTGAGGGGCACGGGTTGTGAACTTGGATGGTTGACTTGGCTTTGGTGGGGACCAGGGCTTGCCTAGGGTCAGTGAAGGGTCAAGAGAAGAGTCCTAGCCATGCTAGGACTCGAGTCATGGGCTGGGGAAGGAGTCCTAGCTTGCTAGGACTCCTACTCGAGAGTTGAGAGATGTTGAGCGCAGGTTCTATGGTCTGCGCAGATGGATTGTGGGCTCGGCCAGAGGCTGGGCTAGGTTAGGTCCTTAGGGTCCTAGGAGGGTGCTTTAGGGGTTGGTTCAAGGGGTGGCTCGATGGTTAGAGGCCTAGTATCAAAAAACGTGAGGAAGGTGCATGGCAGCAAGGTGTTGCGTGAGATTGTTGTTGTGTTCAGTAGGTGGCTGCTAACGTCCAGGGGTTTGGGTCAGTCTGGGCTTGGTATGGGAGTGGTCCAGGGAAGGTTAGGGTCATGGGTGGTCGGTGGTTAAGGGCTGGTAGAGTCCTAGGCGACTAGGAGTCCCAATGCAACAAGGACACTACAAACACACACACATGCAGAATTTTAGGTCGACTTCCAGGACGTTTTTGGTAGGGCCAGGGCTGGTTGTTTAGGCTGGGCTTCGTCTGTAGGGTCCCTAGGTGGGTTGGCTAGGTTTTGGTTCAAGGTGGCTCGGGCGTGGCTTGAGTAAATTGGGAGATGGCTCGGCATATTCATCGATATGTCAAAAACGAGATTTTAAAGACAAAAATTGAATCCATGGGTCCACGGGGGTGGCTCATGACTTGGAAGGGTATAATAAATAGTAAAAATGTTATGTTTAAAATTTGGGATCAAAATAACGAGTTTGGATTTATTCGGGATTTAATCGCCGCACGAAACACTAATTAACGAGTTAATTGAAACGCCTAGTTTTAAGCCCTATAAAATTATGAAAAATTAGGTTTAAACTTAAATAATTATTATAAGTCTAAGTTTTCAAGTTGGGAATTTTATATTAAGTTTTGGTTTAATTCGGGATTAAAATGTGTTAATACGTCTTATTTAAAGATTAATTGAAAAGTCCTCGATTTAAGCTAAATAAAAATATGAGAAAATTAATGTAGGCTTAAATAATTATTTGGGACATGTTAGAGTCAATGAAATTATGAAAAGGTCAAAAGCGAGAAATTTTACGTCTATGGGTAAAACGGTCTTTTACACCTAAAAATTAGTAAACGTCATGGCAGTGCTCTAAATGTTGTTTTATATGCTAATATTATTATTTTCATTGATTATGGATGTTTATATGTTAATATGTCAATTTTAAATATTTATGGATTTTTAAGATGTTAATATGTTTAATGTTTTATGATTTAATATGCTAAAACTTTTATATTAAATGTTTATGATTTAAATGTTTATTTTAAAAATTGTTCAAGGATGTTTATAATTTTTAATATGTTAAGTTATGATTTTTAAATGTCTAGGATTTTTATGATTTAAATATAGACATTTGAAATACATGTTGCATGCTTGGTTTCAAAATGAAAAATGCAAATATTATTCATGATTTTTCTAAAATGATGGGAATGAAAAATGTTGAAGGAATTGAAGTGATTGTGACTAATTCATTAATGATGGCTATGTCGTGAGGGTGATGGTCCCAGTGGGAGCCTGACGATCGTGTTTTTATTATAGCGAATATGAGGTTATGATGATATGAGGTTTGAGGTACGAATGAGAATATCATGAGGGGAGAAGGCCCCAGAGGAAGCCCATTTATGGGAGAAGGCCCCAGAGAGAGCTCAAACGATCGTATTTCTTTTCGATCTTGATAGGCTAGGCCCCGGTTGACCGGTGAGAGTGTCGCTGGTGTCCCGCGCCGCCCAGTACTGTGGTTTCATGTAGATGGATCCATCGACTTTTGAGGTTTGAGGAAAGTCACAATTAACGATCTGAATTCAACAAAGGAAAAATGAAAAATGTTTATGATCATGAAAAAGGTTTTATGTCATGTCATGTTGAGGAAAAAAGGAAAGTGGTTAAGGTTTATGTAATGCATGTCATGAAAATGTTTATGCTTAAGTTTTTGCATCATGAAAATATTTATTAAAATGGTCATGTTTGAAGTTTATGCATATGCACGAAAATGATATTTTAAGTACAAGTATTTTTCACTGTTATATGTTGACTGTATTACGTATTATTTGTTATAAAGGTTATGGTGTGTTGAGTGTTTAGACTCACTTGGTGTGATGGATGCAGGTGAGGTTGAGGGAGGTCTTAACGGATGATTTGACTGGACTGATGGCGCACACAACCCGAGGAACAGCGTTTCTGTTTTTCCGTATTTACGTTTATGATTCATGATTTAAGCTAAAGATTTTTAGACTATTTATTTACGTTTTTATAAGATTCACTACAAGAAATTCTCAATTCAACAACACATCAAAGACAACGGTTTTTTATAAAAACCGTTGTGCTTTGTCTTTTAACAACGGTTTCAAGAAAAACCGTTGTTGTAGGCTCAAAAAATCCGCTCATAGACAACAGTTTCTTAAAAACTGTTGTCATTGATATGTCTACGACAACGGTTTTTAAAAACCGTTGTCTATTAGCGTGTTTTTTTGGTCTACGACAACGGTTTTTAATAACCGTTGTCTTTTAACGTGGTTTTTTTGGGCTACGACAACGGTTTTTAATAACCGTTGTCTATTAGCTTGTTTTTTTGGGCTACGACAACAGTTTTTAAAAACTGTTGCCTATATACACACAATACATACACATACATCCCAAACCCCAAACCAGTCGCCCCTTCTCCCTTTCTTTTCAAGCTGCGTCGCCGCCTGCATAGAGCTCTGTAAGTACGAAAATGGTTTTTAATGGGCTTTCTATGTGTGGATTATATGCCAGGGATGAAATGGAAGGGTAAGGTTTTGATGCATAAATGTTGATGAGGTTTGAGGAGATCGAGGCCGATGATGACAAAAGATTGCAGTATATACGTACTTTTTGTTTGGAAAATGTTGATATTGTGGGACTCTACTGCCACATTGCCACGTTGATGACGAACATGTATCAAGTTCAGTTGCAATACTAAATTCAAATTTGTAAAATTTTTGTTTATCGTTGGCATATTTTGGAAGATGGATTTTGAACATAACATAGTCACGAATTTAACGTGGTAAATATTTTGTTTTCGATTGTTATTTTTGGTTTAATTATTATTATATATATTATAAATTAAAAAAAATTTAATACAAAAATTTTACATAACGAAAAAAATTATTAAAGACAACAGTTTTGGATTCTCACTACAAGAAAAATGGTAAACGACATTTGTTTAAGCGTATTTGAAAAAAATTATTAAAGACAATAGTTTTGGATTCTCACTACAAGAAAAATGGTAAACAACATTTGTATAAGCGTATTTTTGAGATGAATACAATTATTTAGCGACGAGTTTTTCTTTAACCGTCGCGAAATATAGCGACGGTTTAACTTAATCCGTCGCCGATTTATAATTTGGCGACGGTTTACTCGTCACCGTCGCGAAATTTGGCGATAGTTAAAAAAAACTGTCACATTTTTAAAAATAGCGATGGATTTGCCAAATCCGTTGCTAAAGTTGGCGACAATTAAATAAAAACCGTCGCAAAATTTAGCGACAGTGAAGATTTGACCGTCGCCGATATATAATGTTGCGACGGTTTAAGTCAAAACCGTCGCCATTTTCAAAAAATTCATTCCCGCCTACTCTTCCCCCCATTTTCCTTCACCACTCTCTATAAATACATGCATATTTACTTCAATTTCTTTCACTTCAATTCACAACAATTAAAATTTTTCTCACTTACACGATTTTACAACTTCACAACACTTAAAATTTTTGTCTTTTACACGATTTTACAACTTCACAACACTTAAAATTTTATCTCTTACA
Organism: Primulina eburnea; assembly: GCF_022965805.1. Taxonomy (NCBI): domain Eukaryota; kingdom Viridiplantae; phylum Streptophyta; class Magnoliopsida; order Lamiales; family Gesneriaceae; genus Primulina; species Primulina eburnea. Next base: position 20,656,609 of record NC_133104.1, on the reverse strand, counting down.
CGATTTTACCACATTACAACACTTAAAATTTTTATCTCTTGCACGATTTTTTCGCCACTTCAAAACAATTAAAATTTTTATCTCTTACACGATTTTATCACTTCACGACTTTTAAAATTTTTTATCTCTTACACGATTGTACCAATTGAAAACACAGATTTATTAAAATCTTAATTTTTTTATTTTACCTAAAATATTAGCGACGGAATATCTCAACCGTCGCTAAATAGAGACTGTTTTGCACATGAATACCGTCGATAAATGTAGCGATAGTAATTAGTAAACCGTTGCTAAATTTAGCGACGGGGTTTTAAACTGTCGCTACGTAGAGACGGTTTTTTTATGCAAACCGTGGCAAATATATTTTGCGACGGTTATCAAAACCGTCGCAAATTGTAGTTTCGACAACACCTTCTATTTTGCGACGGTTTTTAAAAACCGTCGCAAATTGTAGCTACGACGTCTTTGAGCGGAACAACACTGACTTTAACAACAGTTTTAAAATAGCTACGACAACCGTTTAAAACCCTTGCAAAACCGTTGTCGTTGGTAGAAATTACAACGGTTTAACACCGTTGCAAAACCGTTGTCGTTGATAGAAAAGACAACGGTTTAAAACCGTTGTCGTTGAATACACTTTCAACAACACCCTCAGTTACAACAGTTTTAAATGGTCTACGTAGTGATTTTTGAGAGGTTTGGTATGTGCTATACTTTTCAAACTTATTGCTTTTTATGTTTGGTAAAACAGTTGACGATTTCATTTTATGACTATTGCACTTGATTTTTAAAATGCTAGATGGTTGGTATTTTATTTTAAAAAGGGGAAAATATTTTCATGTGTAAAATGTATATGGCCGAAATTTGAGTGTTAAAATTTTTTTTTAGTACTTTTAAAGCAATAAAAAAGGAAGATGTTTCACTAGAATTGCACTTTGACTTGTTTAACGACTCTCATGGTGTCATCAGGTGGCATGGTTGGGTGTTATGTCGAAACATATAGGAGTCGATGCATTGTAGTCGTGGATTCACCGCTTACCTTCGGGTATGGATGTAATGCCTGAGATTTAATAACTGTAATCAGACGTTGATTAATTGACAGAATTGAGGTTATAGGAACTCAAATGACGAAGCCGGGCGTTGGTTTATTTTAAGCCAAGATGTTGAACCGAACATCTCAAGAAGTTAGGCCGAACATCTCGTGCCCGAGCGGTAGAAAATAACCGTCCGAGCGCCAATTTTACTTCTTGGACAGAAGGTTTGGCGCCCGAGCGGTAGAATATTACCGCCCGAGCGCCAGGAGATGTTCAGCCGAGTATCTTGACAGAAATTCCCGCGCCCGAGCGGTAAGGATCAACCGCCCGAGCGCCGCTACAAAACATGAAAATTAGACACGTTGATTTACATGCAACAAGTGGATATATATATATATACATAAAAACGTGTATTCAGCAAAGAAAAGGGGAAATCAAGGGAATCTTTGAAGAAAATTCTCCGTGACATTTTAATCGTAATTTACGAGCGATCCGTCCGTCTGATTTCAAATCCGACTTCAGTACTGAGTTCCTATCGACGTAGGCTACAACTGGACGTGAGTTTTGCTACGTTCTGACATGTTTTTAAATTATGTTGTTGTCAGAATTGAATATGAGTCATATATGATGTTCTTGACATAGTAGACATCGTATAATTGAAGTCAGATTAAAGAACGGACTGTTTATGTAATTGTTATGATTTTTGGAATCGATTTGACTGTGAATTCATATCAGATATGTATTGTTATTGAGATTATGACTGGTATCGATATTGATTATGAGTTCTGGTATTATATCTGTGATGTTCGGACTGACGGGGTTATCGAGACTGTATTGTTATACCGTGGAAACATCAGTTAATTGATATTGATCAGATTCAGTAGTGATTTCGATTATATCGTGATATCGTCGATATGGATTACATTGTATCTCAAATGACATTGATCAGATTATGTGTTTTGATTTGAATATTGATCAGAACAGGTTCTGAATTGAGTTGTTTATTGATATTATATCTGTTCGGTATTGTTATTACCAGATTGGGAATGGACCGAGATAGAGTCGGGACTTCTTCTTCTTCTGAGCGAGAAGATAAAGGTATAAATTAATGTTAAGTTGGGATTGCACAACTCAAGTGAGGTTTGGCTCGAGTTTCCCTAAATCACATACTTTATTTTATTGCAAAGATAATTGCAATGAATGTATTGAAAATGCTTGTTTTCTTGATTTATAGATAGCAGGTATTAGTCAAATGATCTTGTGACAGAAGTGCCTGATAGTAGCGGGATCGCCACGGGCACATTGCACAATGTCACAGGATAGTGTAGAAATCTAGGGACTGAAGTGCCTGATAGTGGTCGGATCGCCACGGGCACATTGCACGATGTCTCAAGATAGGATCTTAGAGATAGAGCTACAGTCCATGACGGTTAGGTCAAGACCCCGGATGTTTGGTTATATCGAGTAAATAAAATTGGAATTTCTTCTATTACGGAATTCGATATAGGAACACCATATATGGTTATATCGAGTAAATAGAATCACTGTTCCTTCTATTACGGAATTCGATATAGGAACACCAAATCTGGAAATCGGGATCCCTAGGCTAGGATTGAGTCTAGTCTAAAACGTAGAGTCACGAGTCTGAGTTACAGTTATATTGATTTATATTTATTGATGTTGATTTATGTTCCTGAATATGGTTCATGTCCCTTTATGTTCCTGATATTGGTACATGTTTATAATAGGAGTTATTCTTGATATTGATTATGTTCCTGATTAGGGTACATGTTTAGAACATGATTTAGTATGGTATTGATTCATGTTCTGATTTTGATACATGTTGGAATTGTTTGTTATATGCTTTTATATTTTTTATATGATTGCATGTAAACATGATTTATACTGGGAATGTAGTTCTCACCGGAGTTATCCGATTGTTGTCTTGTTTGTATGTGTGTATGGCAACAGGTGGGATAGGATCAGGGTCAAGAAGAGAACGAGGCTAGACTATATAGCGTGGAGATCCGGGCTTCAGAAGCAACTTAGGATTCAGTACTGATATGTAGTTGAACCTAGTTGAATTATTGTAGATCATACAATAATTGTATGTTATGTTTAATATGTAATTTTAATGTAATTACATTACATTTCCGTTTGGTATTTTAAAAAAAAATTAGACCCTGTTTATTATAATTGTTTGAAATATTCCTAAAGACGATTAAGGAATGAATTAGCATCCGGGTCCCCACAACAGGTGGTATAAGAGCGATAGATCCTTTAGACTGAGATAGAAGAGAATGAGCGGGGTAGATTGCGTTTTCTTTCCTTGCATGTGATTGCTAGCATGAGATTTACTTTAATGTTGACTTACATTGTGTGTGCTATCATGAGATTATGCGTTACTGCTTTGAAATACATGTTATCTAATTATCTGATTTGGATTGGTAATATGTATTATTGAGTATGAATCAGATTTGATCCATGATCAGCAGTAAGATGATCAGAGAAAGATTGGAACAGATTTGTAGTATTTGGGTACTAATGTTTTGATAAGCAGATATACCTCCACGGAGATTTCCAGAAAGGGGTAGTACTTCGACTGAACAGATAGATGTATCAGAGACTCAGATGGAAACAAAGTTGAAAAAGTTTCAACTATTGCAGCCGCCGATTCTGAGTGTATTGAGACGTCTGAAGATTGTGAGAACTGGCTTGATGACATGGAAATACTGCTCGATTTACCTGGTTATACAGATGAACAGAGAGTTAAAATAGTGTCTAACCAGTTGCGAGAAGCCGTCAGGAGTTGGTGGATTACAAGTAAAAGAATGTTAGAACAGAGAGGTACAGTGATTTCTTGGGAAATATTCAGAACTGAATTTTATCGAAGATTTTTCTCAATTTCATACCTAGAGGACAAGAAAACAGAATTTGAGAATTTGAGGCAAAGTCAACTGAATATTGAAGGGTATGTTGCTAAATTCTCTACTTTACTGCATTTTAATCCTCAGGTAGCTGGGAATGATGAAGCTGTAACGACTCAGTTCATCAGAGGATTGATGATGGAAACTTGGTTGATCAAGCACCAAAGAAAACATGGGAGTCGTTGGAGTTGCCTGAAGGACCTATAACAAGGGGAAGAAGCAAGAATTTTAAAGATGCACTTCAAGGACTCATGATGAGCTATCAAGGAAGTCCTAAAAGTTGGATGTCTAAATTAGAGGAGGTTGGGAATCATGGGAATAATATTGGAGGTCTTTGGAATGTTATTCAAGTGCAATTGCCGAAGGACCAGCGCACCCGCGCTAAAACAGAGACCGCACCTGCGGTTCAATTACCGAAGGTCTAGCGCACCCGCGCTCAAAACACGGCCGCACCCGCGGTCCTGCTAAAAAAAAAAATAATAATTTTTTTTAATTTTTTTTTTACGAAACCACACCGCACCCGCGGTCCATCACAAGCGCACCCGCGGTGCTTTGGCGCATTTCCGTGTCAAAATTGTTCTCTACTTTTGTTAAACCTTTTCACACATCTTTTCTTGTATTTTTATGGTTATTTAAGTCTTGTAAAGACTATGAACGAAATATTGAATGATATATCAAAGTTCTTGATATTTCTCTCAATTTGCAAGGCTTGTGCTTTGTGTTTATCAAAATCAAACTTATCAAAGATTGCATCTTTGTGGCGTTTGCCGATTGTTCTTCGCACGGATTGTCAAAACAAGTTCTTTAAGGTTCGTTTGAAATTAAATTGTTTTATCGTTGATATTTGTTGCTAAGTTATAATCGCTTAGGGGTGAATATCACAAAATCATTACTTGTTTCAAAAAATCGGGACAAAATAATTGTTCCTTGTTTGTTATTGAATTGAGGGTGCGATTTCTATACTTGTGCTTGTCTTTCATTTGTACGAGGATTCGTATCATTTGGTATCAGAGCTTTGGCTCAATGAAATCAAGTAAGTTATCATTGTTGTTATTTTTTAGATCTGTCTCAAATTTCATTCTGTTTTCAGATCTGTGATATCCTTTTGTTTCTATTGTCATATCTACCAAAAGCAAAAACAAAAATTCGCTTTGTTATCAGATCTGTGTCATATTGTCATTTCTATCTTCATATCTTTTTATAAGAAAAGAAAAATATAAATTTCGTTCTGTTCTCAGATTTGTGTTATCCTTTGTTCTATTTCCAGATCTGTGTTATTTCTATCATCCTTTGTTATTTGATAATTCAAAATTCTCGAAAAGAAAAAATTTGTTCTGTGTTATTCTATCGTTCTTGGCTTTGTGCAATCCAAGTGAGACAGTTGCAAGTGTTCACAAGTTGAATCTTGTTAGTTTGATTAAAAAAAATATAAAGATTGAGCACACCTTTGAGAGAACTATCAAATTCGAGTGAAAAAAAAATTTGAGTGCGAGTGTTATTTCTTTGGAGTGATCGTGAGAATTTGGGTGAGGAAAATCTTTTATTTCTACTAACATTTTATTGCAGGTATAAAATTTGAAATTAAAATGGAGAGGGAAGTAGGAGAGAGTTCTAACCAGGGGTTGTCTAAGGTTCAAATGGAGGCGTTATTTGGGCATTTTAGTAGAATGATGAGGGCCGAGTTGGATCCTTTATATGAGAGGTTGGATAGGCTTGAAGTTAGCACTAGTGAAAATAAATCTAAGCCTAAAGGGTTGGGTAGAGTTGAAGAAGAAGAGAATGATTATGATTTGGAAGTATAAGAGGAGAGCCAAAACGAGAATTAGGGTAGAAGCGTAAGAGGTAGAGGATTTGGTAGGGGAAGAAGAGAAGCCTTACGTGGTAGGTACGATGATGGGAATAAGGAAGATAATAACATAGGTAGCATTAAGATGAAAATTCCGTCGTTCCATGGTAAGTCGGATCCAGAGGCTTATTTAGAATGGGAAAAGCGAGTTGAATTTGTGTTTGATTGTCACCATTATTCCGAACAAAAGAAGGTTAGGTTGGCCGTGGTTGAATTTGTTGATTATGCACTTATTTGGTGGGATCAATTAGTGACCACTAAGAGAAGATGCATTGAGAGGCCTATAGAAACTTGGGCGGAGATGAAAAGCGTAATGAGGAAGAGGTTTGTACCAAATCACTACTATAGAGAAATGTTTAAGAAATTACAAACTTTGAGACAAGGTGTGAAGAGTGTTGAGGACTACTATAAAGAATTGGAAGTAGTCATGATTAGAGCAAACATAGATGAGGATAGTGAGGCCATTATGGCTCGTTTCTGTGTGGTTTGAACAGGGAAATTCAAGACCAAGTGGAGCTTAGACATTACTTGGATCTAGATGAAATGGTGCAGATGGCGATAAAAGTGGAGCAACAACTCAAGAGGAGAGGAGTTGGTCGTACCACACAAGCTGGGAATACATCAACACCTTGGCGTTCCAACGTTGTTAAACGTGAAGAAAGCAAGGCAATGGTCAAGCCCAAAGTTGACATTAAACAGGAGGCGCCTAAGCAGGGAATGCAAGGTAAACCTGAAACTCCTATTAATCATTCTTGAGATATTAAATGTTTTAGGTGTCAAGGAGTTGGACATATTGCTAGCCAATGTCCCAATAAAAGGGTGATGGTGTTGAATAAATATGGGGAGTATGAATCTCATAGTGAGGGAGATGATGGAGAGGATGTGTAGTGACCCGCTCCAGAATCACCTACTAATCAAGAACTAAGCATGCAATTAACTTAATTAATAATAATCAGAGATAACAGCGGAAATATGGCCGACGACAATAGTTATACAACCCAATCGAAATCAGAACAACTCAAAATATATTCGGTACAACCATATCGAATAGAATAGTACTGAAAACTAAACCAACCAGCTACTCACTGTCCTCCTCCTGCTCTTCCTGAGCCATCCAACCTGAGGCCTGCCCCATGGGAATGGGGTGTCCAAGATAAACAAAACCGAGGACGTGAGCGATAAGAACGCCCAGTACAAAAGCATGAGTATACAAGCCTATATGAAATGCACATGCTATGATATGATACCAGGGTAGTCAAGAAACAGGAGTAACAAAGGATCTCAAAATGCTCAGTCTAGAGGCGCCAAGTGGATAGTGCCGCGCGGTACTCCTCTGGGTCACTGCATCCACTACAAGAACAGACGTGGACCTAAAATGTCCCGGATCACCGAAGCCCTCCGGACCCGTCGGCCACTGTGTACTCTCGGTGTCCATGCGTCCACAAGACAAGACAGGGCTGAGCGGCCCCACAAGATATAGCTTATCTCGAAAGAGATACAGCTCAACAGTAAAGGCTATCTCGAAGGAGATACGGCTCAACATGAAATGCAACATGCATCATAAAACGTGACATAATAGCATGCATCATATGACATATATCAATGCACCACATAATCATGCAACACATATAAGGATGTATACTCGACCAGGATATCTCGGATAGTACTTTCGTACCTCTATCACAGCAAGCCTAGCCTTACGCAACACCGCTAATCAGGTCTAGAACAAGCCTACGCATCAAAAGCATACCCAATGAACAATACTACCATGCTCGACTAGCAAAACCAGTACTACCAAAGGTTTAGGGTTTACCTTCGTCCGTCGACAGCCCTTTGATGTTGATTGCCTCGTAACTCAGGCGTCGCTACGCTACCAATCCTGGCAGCTCTTGGCTATCGCTCGACCGACAACTACCCTAGAAACCTTCCAAACCTCTCAAATATGAGACACAAATCAAGAATTTGCAATACAAAATGAGGAAATCCGAGCACTATTTATAGGCTATGTTCGGATCCACCGAACCCACTTCGGAACGTCCGGACTCCCACGTGTCCATCGGCTCTTGACACCTCATGATCGGATCCACCGAACCTACACTTCGGATCATCCGAACTTGCATGCAAACTGACGTGTCGATCAACTCTTGACACCTCATGATCGGATCGTCTGAACCCACTTCGGATCGTCCGAACTCTTCGGTGCTACCGAACCATCTTCGGTCCGTCCGATCATGACCATGGTCAAAATTACACATTAAACCTTCTTAATCACCATTAATCCGTTAATTACCCAATTTGGAATTCGGGCTACTACATTCTTCCCCCCTTAAAAAGATTTCGTCCTCGAAATCAAGTTTATAGGATGAACAAAAACTGAAATAACAACATTGTTATTATAACTCAATTTGTTGTTGAACACAACTGATATTTGGATTATAACGGAAAAACACACACACCTCCATATTACAACCATAGTACAACTCAAAAGAGCTCTGGATGCTCCGAACGCATACGACTTTCTAACTCCCAAGTGGCTTCTTCAGTGCCTCTGCGCTGCCACTGAACTAAGACAAGAGGAATGATCTTATTCCGCAATACCTTGTCTTTGCGATCGAGAATCCGCACTGGTCGTTCCACGTAAGACAAATCCGAATTTAGTTGAACTTCAGAGGGATGCAAGATGTGAGACTCATCTGCTATGTATCGTCTCAACAAAGATACGTGGAACACATCATGAATACTTGATAGGTACGGCGGCAATGCAAGTCTGTAAGCCAAATCTCCCACGCTTTCCAATATTTCAAATGGACCAATAAATCTCGGAGACAGCTTACCCTTGAGACCAAATCTCAAAATCCTGCGAAAAGGCGAAACTCGGAGAAACACTTTCTCACCTGGCTGAAAATAAAGAGGTCGACGTTTGGTGTTCGCATAACTAGCCTGTCGATCCTGAGCGATCTTAATCCGCTTCTTGATTATTGCAACCTTATCAATAGCCTGCTGGACTAACTCCGGTCCCTCAACATGTCGTTCCCCAACTTCATCCCAAAATAATGGAGTACGACAACGTCGCCCATACAACGCCTCAAATGGTGCCATATCAATACTACGATGATAGCTGTTGTTGTACGCGAACTCAATCAAAGGCAAATGATCCTGCCAAGCGGTTCCGAAATCCATCACACAAGCTCGCATCATATCCTCAAGTGTACGGATAGTCCTCTCCGTCTGACCGTCGGTCTCTGGATGATAAGCTGTACTTAAACTTAGGGACGTACCCAATACCGCCTGGAAACTACCCCAAAATCGTGAGGTAAAACGAGGATCTCTGTCACTGACAATACTAACTGGCACCCCATGCAAACGTACAATCTCTTGAATGTACAATCGAGCCATACGATCGAAAGTGAAATCACGGTTATATGGCAGAAAATGAGCAGACTTGGTGAGTCGATCCACCACTACCCAAATAGCATCACGATTCCTCGAAGACAATGGTAAGTGAGTAATGAAGTCCATCGCGATATGCTCCCACTTCCATTCGGGAATAGGTAAGTTCAACAATAATCCTCCCGGTCGACGGTGCTCTGCCTTAACCTGCTGACAAACAAGACACTTGGAAACAAACTGATAAACGCTGCGCTTCATCCCTTTCCACCAAAATCGTGTCCTCAAATCTTTATACATCTTGTTGCTTCCTGGATGGACACTCAACTTGCTTCGATGGGCCTGAGATAAGATCTCTTCCCTCAAAGTATCATCCTCTGGTACCACAACCCGATTAGACAAACACAGAAGACCATTAGACTGATAATGGAAATTGCTATCTCCACCAGCCAACCGAGCTAATCTCTGAGTCTTGAGATCAGACATCTGAGCATCTCGAATCCGAGCGAACAAAATTGGCTCAGATAAAATGGTAGCAACACGAATGCTCTCCATACCTTTCCGATGTTTGAAATTAAATCCCAACGAACAACAATCCTGGATAGTACTAATCATAGCACTGGTCTGAAGTGCAGAGGCTCTCACCTTGCGACTAAGAGCATCGACTGTGAGATTCGCAGAACCTGGATGGTACTTGATCTCGCAGTCATAATCTTTAAGTAGATCCATCCAACGACGTTGTCTCATGTTCAACTCAGCCTGAGTGAACAGATACTTCAGACTCTTATGATCAGTAAAAATTTCAAACTTAACCCCGTACAAATAATGACGCCAGATTTTTAGCGCAAACACAATAGCAGCTAATTCTAGATCATGAATAGGGTACTTCTCCTCGTGAGGTTTTAACTGCCTGGATGCGTAAGCGATCACATGATCATTCTGCGTCAACACACACCCTAAGCCTTGAAAAGAGGCATCGGTGTAAACACTGAAACCATCAGATCCTGATGGTAACGCCAAAACAGGTGCAGAAGTCAGAAGTCGACGAAGCTCTCTGAAACTATCTTCGCACTCAGATGACCACTCAAATGGAACATCCTTCCCAGTAAGCTGCGTCAATGGTCTAGCTACCTGAGAGAAATTCACGATGAAGCGACGATAATACCCTGCCAGACCTAGAAAACTACGGATCTCAGCCACCGTCGTAGGACGTGACCAATTCAGCACTGCTTCGATCTTGCTGGGATCCACAGAAATTCCTTCCTTAGAAATCACATGACCAAGGAATACTACACGATCAATCCAGAACTCGCACTTACTCAGCTTAGCATACAATTGCTTCTCGCGAAGAATCTGCAACACAATCCTCAAGTGTTGGATATGCTCTTCCACACTGTGAGAATAAATCAAGATATCGTCGATGAAAACCACAACAAACTGATCTAGAAAATCCCGAAAGACTCGATTCATCAGATCCATGAACACCGCTGGTGCATTCGTCAATCCAAATGGCATAACTAGAAACTCATAATGCCCATATCGAGTACGAAATGCAGTCTTGGAAATATCATCATCTCTAACTCTCATCTGATGATAACCCGATCGCAAGTCAATCTTGGAGTAAACAGAGGTACCCTGAAGCTGATCGAACAAATCATCGATACGAGGTAATGGATACTTGTTTTTGATCGTCACACGATTCAGCTGGCGATAATCAATGCACAATCGCATAGATCCATCTTTCTTCTTGACAAACAAGACTGGAGCTCCCCAAGGTGAAACACTCGGGCGAATATAACCTTTATCAAGAAGATCCTGCAATTGCTGCTTCAATTCTCTCATCTCTGACGGAGCAAGACGATAGGGGGCACGAGAAATCGGTGCAGTCCCTGGCATTAACTCAATGCCAAATTCCACCTCTCTAACCGGAGGAAAACCAGGAATCTCATCTGGAAAAACATCAGGAAATTCACAAACCACTGGAATATCATCTATACCAACACTACCTGTGGATGAATCAATCGCATAGATGAGGTAGCCTTCCCCGCCCGACTCTAAAGCACGACAGGCTTTCAGAGCAGATACCACTGGCATCGGAGGTCGCGCTCCCTCACCATAGAAAAACCAACTAGAGCTCTCAGTCGTACGAAACTGAACAAGCTTCTGGTAACAATCCACGGTAGCTCGGTATGTAGTCAATAGGTCTATACCTAGAATACAATCAAAATCTTCCATCTCCAGGATCATAAGATTCGCAATCAATTCGTTACCCTCAAAATCTAAGGGACAACCCATCACTAGACGCTTCGCTAACACCGAATGACCCATCGGAGTAGAAACAGAAAGAATGACGTCTAGAGAAACATACGGTAACTTATGACGCTTAACAAATCGTGCAGAAATGAATGAATGTGATGCTCCGGTATCAATAAGAACAAAAGCAGGGATACCGCATAAACGAAAAGTACCTGCTATGACTCTCTCCGTTTCATCTGCAGCCTGATCCTGGTTCAGCGCAAAAACCTGACCTTGGGCACGAGGTCGAAGATTTGAACTACCCACTGCCTGACCCTGCCTCCTCTGCTGAACAGTCGTCTGAGATCCGGAACCAGATCCTGCTCCACCTCGTAACTGAGGACAATTCTTCTTGAGATGACCCATCTCTCCGCACTGAAAACAAGCTCCCGCGGCTGATCGGCATTGCTCCGATGGATGGTTCTTCCCACAATGCACACAAGAAACCTTCTTCTTACCAAAGCGGAAAACACCGCTAGACCGTGATCCAGATCCAGAAGAAGAAGAACCAGATTTCTTGAAAGACTGAGATCGAGGGCTCAAAGTGCTCGGAGGTCTAGAAGAAAGAATAGCCCTACCACGCTGGAGACTGATCTCTGCCTGGCGACACCGGTTCACTAACCCATCATAAGAAGTAGGATTATCACAGACAGTGACTCGATCAAAAATCTCCTGGTTAAGACCCTGAAGGAAATGGTCATACTTGGCCTCAGAACTGCGACTGATATGAGGGGCAAAGGGTAACAACTCGAAGAACTTCTGCTGATATTCATCAACAGACATACTCCCCTGCTTAAGATTCAGGAGCTCAATCGTCTTTGCCTGGCGAAGGGCTGGAGGAAAATACAGCTGCATGAAAGCTGCACGGAAATCGGCCCAAGTCACCCTACCCTGAGACTGGACTATCGGCGCAGAAGTCGTTCGCCACCACTTGCGCGCACGGCCCTCGAGAAGAAAACTAAGGGTCTCCATCCTCTGCTCCTCGGTGCACTGGAATGCACGGAAACAACTCTCCATGCGCTCTAACCAATCCTCAGCATCATCGGGAGTCTCACCGCCGACTAAAGGCTTAGGCCCCATCTGAATGAAACGGTGCAAATCAAAACGCCTAGAACCATCCCGACGATGACGATGTTCACGATGACGCCTACGATCGTCCTGGTCACCCCAACGACCTACACTTCCCTGACTACTCTCATCACCAAAGTGGTCAGCCATCGCTACAAGATAGAATGGGGAAAATGGTAAAATGGTCAACGAAAATCCCAAAACAGAATCTATATCCCAAAATCGTAAGCATGCTCTGATACCATAAATGTAGTGACCCGCTCCAGAATCACCTACTAATCAAGAACTAAGCATGCAATTAACTTAATTAATAATAATCAGAGATAACAGCGGAAATCTGGCCGACGACAATAGTTATACAACCCAATCGAAATCAGAACAACTCAAAATATATTCGGTACAACCATATCGAATAGAATAGTACTGAAAACTAAACCAACCAGCTACTCACTGTCCTCCTCCTGCTCTTCCTGAGCCATCCAACCTGAGGCCTGCCCCATGGGAATGGGGTGTCCAAGATAAACAAAACCGAGGACGTGAGCGATAAGAACGCCCAGTACAAAAGCATGAGTATACAAGCCTATATGAAATGCACATGCTATGATATGATACCAGGGTAGTCAAGAAACAGGAGTAACAAAGGATCTCAAAATGCTCAGTCTAGAGGCGCCAAGTGGATAGTGCCGCGCGGTACTCCTCTGGGTCACTGCATCCACTACAAGAACAGACGTGGACCTAAAATGTCCCGGATCACCGAAGCCCTCCGGACCCGTCGGCCACTGTGTACTCTCGGTGTCCATGCGTCCACAAGACAAGACAGGGCTGAGCGGCCCCACAAGATATAGCTTATCTCGAAAGAGATACAGCTCAACAGTAAAGGCTATCTCGAAGGAGATACGGCTCAACATGAAATGCAACATGCATCATAAAACGTGACATAATAGCATGCATCATATGACATATATCAATGCACCACATAATC